>NW_024080905.1:0-90800 GCF_003009895.1 Hyaena hyaena | reverse complement strand
AAAAAAAAAAAAAAAAAAAAAAAAAAAAAAAAAAAAAACCACCCTAAATAAACATAAAAAAATATAAAACAAAATCACCTTAGTATATGCTTTATAAGAATTTTAATCATATTAATTCAATTTACGGAGCAGGTGAAAGTCACCCTGAAGTAAACTGGCAGAATTATTGATTTTGTGGTCTTTCATTTTTCAAGTCAGTATTTATTCCATGTCCCGCTAACAATTTTTGTGCATATAAATTTATGCACTAGGAATACAAAGTATTTAAAACTGTGGAAAAATTCTATTTTCCAAAGATGGCTATGCCAATACCTTCCCCATCCCACATGCCCTTCAATTTGACACTGACTCTTCTCCCACAAGAGGTGGGATCTAGTGTTCCTTCGCTTTTATTCTGGACCACAGCAGAACTGATGCTACAGGACTTTTGGACTAAGTCCCAAAAGGGATGATACAGCTTCTGCCTGGGGCTCTTAGGACACTAGTTCTCAGAACCCGAGCAGCACAGTCTGAGAAAGCCCAGCACACATGAGAGAGGCCATGTGCAGGTCCCATCTGATGGTCACCATCAACCTCCAGACACGCATGTGGTAGATGAAGCTTGAGAGGCGACCCTTCCCTCAGGTACCACGTGACTGCTATTTGCATCAGATACTGAAAGTGAGAACCACTCACCCCAGTTGTTCCCTAAAACTGTGCGAATAATAATAAAATTAGTGTTTTAAGCAACTAAGTGATGAAATGATTTCCTACAACAGCAGTTCATACCCAGAACTGTTTAAAAATCAAAACCATCCTGCAACTTGACGTCAGTGCTTGGTTACAGAGTCCGTGAATCTGCTTCTGGCCACCTTACGTTATACCTCACTTGTCCACTCAGAGGGCTTCAAACTCTTTCAACTTAAAAAGAAAAGAAATATTTTATTAACTGAAAGGAATGAGGAACACATGAGGGGGTTAAATGGCAGAGTAGGAGGATCTTGAGCTCACTTATCCCATAGACACACTAAACCACAACCGCATCCACTCCAACTAAAGTCTCCAGATGGGGAGAGATCTCCCACAGCTAGTCACAGAGAGAAGGCCACATCAAAAAGGGTAAGAGGGGTAGGGCCGAGGTCGATAACCGAACTCCTAGTGTGAAAAACCACAAAAGGAAGGGACATCACCAAACTTGGAAGGTGAGTGGATCAGAAGCCCACAGCAGGCACCCCAGTCCTGGGCACTTACTGGGAAGATGGGCCTTCATGGTATCTGGTTTTGAAAATCAGCACAACCTAAAAATGGGGGCTCTGACAATCAGGTGTTATCAGTTTTTTTGACTTTTCTAGAGAAACTCTGCAGCCTAGAAGGGTGTGGCATGATGCATTCAAAGTGCTGAAAGGAAAAACCTAAACCAAAAATACTCTACCCAGCAAGGTTATCTTGAAGCAGAAATGAAGGAGAGATAAAGAGTTTCCTGGAGAAACAAAAGTTAAAGGAGTTTATCGCCACTAAACCAGCCTTATAAGAACTGTTAAAAGGAATTCCTTAAGAGGTAAGAAAAAAACTATTAGAATAAATGAATTCGGTAAAGTTACAGAATACAAAATATAGAGAAATCTATTGTGTTTCTATATGGAAAAGAGAAATTAATAAAACAATCCCATTTACAACTGCACCAAAAAGAATAAAATGCCTAGGAATAAATTTAACCAAGGAGGAGAAGACTGGTACTCTGAAAATCATGAAGACGCTGAGGAAAGAAACTGAAGACAATACATATAAAAAGATATGCCATACTTATGGATGGAAAGAATAAAATTCCCATACTATCCAAAGCAATTTACAGATTTAATGCAATCCCCACCAAAATAACAACAGCTCTTTTCACAGAACTAGTACAAATAATACTAAAATTTGTATGAAACCACAAAAGACCCCAAATACCAAAGCAATCTTGAAAAAGAACAAAGCTGGAGGTATCACAATTCTAGATTTTAAGATATACTACAAAGCTATAGTAACTGAAAGAATATGGTACTGGTACAAAAAAAGATCGATGGAAAAGGATAGAGTGCTTGGAAATAAAACCATGCTTTTATGTTCATTTAATTGATGAAAAAGGAGGCAAGAATATACAATGGGGAATTGGGAAAAGATGGTCTCTTCAATAAATGGTGCTGGGAAAACTGGACAGTTACATGCCAAAGAATAAAACTGGAACACTTTCTCATACCATACACAAAAATGAATTCAAAATGGATTAAAGACCCTTGGGGCGCCTGGGTGGCTTAGTCGGTTAAGCGTCCGACTTTCGCTTAGGTCATGATCTCGTGGTTCGTGGGTTCTAGGCCCGCGTCGGGCTCTGTGCTGACTGCCAGCTCAGAGCCTGGAGCCTATTTCAGAGTCTGTGACTCCCTCTCTCTCTGACCCTCCCCTGCTCACGCTGTCTCTCTCTCTCTCCTAGAAATAAATAAAACATTTAAAAAAATGGATTAAAGACCCAAATATGAGACCTGAAACCATAAAATTCCTAAAAGAAAACATAGGTAGTAATCTCTTTGCATCAGCCTTACCAACATATTTATGGATACGTCTCCTCAATAAAGGGAAACAAAAGCAAAAATAAACTACTGGAACTAAACCACTTATGCACCGTAAAGGAAACCATCAACAAAATGAAAAGGCAAACCTACTGAATGTAAGATTTTGCAAATGATATGTCTGTATAGTGTTAATAACCAAAATACGTACAGAACTTCTACAACTCAGCACCAAAAAAAACCCAAAGAATCCAATTAAAAAATGGGCACAGGACCTGAAGACATTCTTCCAAAGATGACATACAGATGGCCAACAGACACATGAGAAGATGCTCGACACCACTAATCATCAGGGAAATGCAAGATAAAACCACCATAAGATCTCACTTCACACACCAGTAAGAATGGCTAGTACCAAAGACAAGAAATAATACATTATAAGGATGTGAAGAAAAGAGAAGTCTTGTGCACTGCTGGTGGGAATGTAAATTGGTACAATTGCTATGGACAACAGTATGGAGATTCCTCAAAAAATTAAAAGTTGAAATACCATATGATCCAGTAATTCTGGCATTAGATAATTACCTGAAGAAAAAAAAAACATGAATTCAAAAAGATATACGCACTCCTACATTTATTGTAGCATTACTTAAATAGCCAATATATAGAAACAACCCCAAGAGTCTACTGATAGATGGATAAAGATGTGGTACACACACACGGAATATTAGTTAGCCATACAAATGAATGGCATCTTGCCACGCACCACAACACGGATGGATCTAGACGGTATGATAGTAAAACAAGACAGAGAAAGACAAATTCCATAGGATTTCACTTATATGTGGGCTCTAAATATTAAAACAATAAACAAACAAACAAAAATAGACTCAAATTCAGGGGACAAACCGGTGTTTGCCAGCAGGGAGGTGGGTGATTTGATGGGCAAAATAAGTGAAGGAAATTAAGGGGTACAAACTTTTGGCTATAAAATGAGTATGTCACAGAGATTAAAAAACAAACACCACAGAGTAGGGAATACAGTCAATAATTTAGTAACATTTTATGATGACAGAGGGTGACTTAATTGTGTTGAGCATGGAATAATGTAAAGAATTGTAGAATCATTATGTTGTACAGTTGAACCTAATAACACTACGTCAACTATACTAAATTAAAAATTCTAAAAATCTTATGAATAAATGTAAATGGTCACCATCACCACCTTGAGTAATACAAAGCCTTGGTCAGACTCCTAGGTGCTCTTCAACGCCCATTATGCTCTTTGCCTACGGTCACGTTTCGCACAGGGTACATGGCCACACAGCTAAAGACCACATTTTCCAGCCCCCACTTGCAGCAAAACTGATCATCAAATGACAGATCTGCCCAGCTGTAGTATGCATTACTAAGAAATCTGGTTTCTCTTCCCGTCCCCTTGAAAGAACCGGGACATCTATCTTGGACCAGAGATGAAAGTACCAGGACTGAATGTCCACTTCTGCTCAGTGAGTCCAAAATAAACAACAAAAACAAAGAAATAAAAACTCTTTTATATGTTCTAAGCCACTGAATTTTGAGTCTCTCTGATACAGCCTATGAGCCTATACTCTAATATAAATCCCCTGGCTAACTCTTTTGGGTTAACAATCATCTGACCATGAAATGCTGTTCTCACGTAATCAGGCAATTAAATATGACCTATTCCCACTTCCGTGAGAAGATAAATCCTATAGTCCAGAACTTGTTCCTTGGAACAATCCCTATTTTTCTAGGAAAACTTCTATGTGTTGCATCTATCTGTTCATCCTGTGTGTTTATTACACGTTAGGCAAGTGTCACAAAATAACCCCTCACTTTCCAGGAATCTCAAAGATATGGTGATGTTCACATTACTACTGATGCATTTTCCACCAGATGTCTATTGCCTGACATTCTAGGTTTCATACCCCAAGTCAAAGTACCATCCAGTATCTGTTATGAAACAAGTCTTGATGAAAAAAAGAGCTAGAGATGACAACCTAGGACCATTAGCTAATAAAGTGACGTGGATGAGTGAAAACTCGGTGACTGAATATTTCAAGTCAGTTAAAATATGTCTTCCTATAGCACCAGAGACTGACCACTAAGATGGCTACCCCTACATCTTGATTCTTCTTACCCTAATCTCAACCTATTACACTTATGAGTATGGTCACTTTATTCAATGATATGTAAAAACTGGTCACCTACCAGTGATTTCAGTAAAGTAACAGTAATGGATTAATTGAGCTGTCCATTGTCTATTAGTCATTCTTAGGAACAACAGCTTATATACGGGAAAGTTAGATGGTCCGTACAGGGTGGGGAATCAAAACCATGGCCTTGATTTTGTAAAGGTCATCTTTAAGGGCACCTGGGTAGCTCAGTCAGTTAAGCATCCAACTCTTTATCTCGGCTCAGGTCATGATCTCATGATTCCGTGAGACCAAGCCGCACATTGGGCTCTGCTCTGACAGTACAGAGCCTGCTTAGGATTTTCTCTCTCCCTCTCTCTCTGCCCCTTTCCAGCTCACATGCTCTCTCAAAATAAATAAACACTAAAAAGAAAATAAATAAAAGTCACCTTTAACTAAGTAGCATTTTTCCACCCCAGACAATTTTCATTCCCTCAAAAAGGTGCACTATTCCTGGGAATACTGGAAAAATACGTTGATGCATGGAAATGGATGGAGCAAGCTCCTATTCCATCTCCTGGCGCCAAAAATCCTTGTAATATATTGTCCTCAGAGAAAGGACATATCAGATACTAAACTCATGATAGTAGACACTACACTTGATCTTAGCCAAAAGGCAGAGAAGTGATTAATCAAGAAGCATCTTTCACTGATAAACATTTTGGGAACATTAATGTCAATTCACTCATTAAAATATGCAAGTTTCTGGAGTAGTTCATGAAATCAAATCTAAACAAAGAAACAGAGCAATCAAGTGACTTAATAAATGCAACATTTTATTCTAACACAAGATATGGGACAGTTTTCCCTCCCTCCCTAGCTCCACAGCCCCATTCTCTCAAGAAAAATGAGGAAGACAGAATAGCTCAAGAATCATAAAATTGAAAGGCTAATAAGCTTTCTGAGATTTAATATGAAATTAAGACAAATACAGTAAGACCAAAGGGTTTGACCAAGTCTTGGGGATTTGATTCTACATTGTTAAAATCTGACATTTAGGGATGAGGTAAAAAGCAAAATGATATCTATTATGGCAAAATAGCTTAGATCTATGCCAGCTTTGAAGTCTTGTGGATATTTTAGGGCTAGAATAATGAAAGCAAAATCTATTTGCTTCCAACAGCCAATCACAGAAGCCTATAATGATAAAATTTAACTCACCTTCAGCATCCTTAACCATATCGAGTTTAAGAGCCTTTGTTCCATCAAAGCAAAACGCCTTGATGGAATTCAGCCCTAACAATAAAGCATTCTGTTTTATTTTTTCTACTTTGTTGGCTATTTTATCCAGTGCTATTACTTCTCCCTAAAAAACAAACAAAAACACACATAAAAATAAGGTGGATACACAAAGCAGTCATGAAAACTATTAATACTAAGGAAAACTGATGAAACATTATGGTCTTTCCCTACTTTTCTCCCACCCCTAGTTTTAAAGTTGAAGTCTTGGGGCGCCCAGGTGGCTCAGTTGGTTAAGCATCTCATTGCTGATTTTGGCTCAGGTCATGGTCTCACGGTCATGAGATCGAGCCCCGAATCCTCCTCCACACTGGGTACAGAGTCTGCTTGGGATTCTCTCCCTCTGCCTATACCCCACTTGCTCACTCTCAAAAGAAAGTTTTTTTGTTTTTTTTTTTAAAGTCAACAAGGATGATACCACATTTCTACAAATGCCCTATGACATTCATATGATTTTTAAAATAGAGTATGAAATGATATTGCAGAGATGGCAAGACTAAGTCTTCAATGTCTTTTCTAGCTTTTTTTGCTTTTATATATATACACCATCCTTGTATGAGATCCGTGTATGAGATGCACATCAGATGCATAGACAACAGTGCTGAAAACTTGCTGATGATGTTCCTAAATGTGCCACCAGGTTCAGTGGTAGTCACGGTTCCTCTTAATATTTTGACCAACAGGAAAACCATTTTAAGAGAGTGGAACTGGAAAAGTAAGCAACAACAACCAGAATGAGTTTCCAACGTACTACTGTGGAGATGCCTGAAGGCTACTTTTACAGAAGTATAAAACTGGAGGCTATGCTCACATAAAATGTGCTTATCAAAATAAATAACGAGAGATCAAGAACAGCAACAAAATCTGGAATTTAACAAGGTCACATATTTCTATTCAAAGTTGTTCATTTCCGCTGGTGGCCCACTGCGGGGGAACTGCCTAATTCCAACTCAACTCTCCACATATCCCCCATCCTTTGGCATTCACCTTGCAGTCAGGTGCCTTTCCTACTTGAGCAGAGCCACAGGATTTGCATCAACCAATGGGAAGATGGTACGTGTGATACAAACAGAGATATGTAAAGACCTGCCTTTGCTCTCTGCTTTGCCCTCTGCGGGGCTGGTCCCCTGACCACCCCAGGAGGAAGGTAAGAGAACAGGAAGCAGCGGCAGGGCAGCCTAGTGGTCTCTGCTGAGGTCACCTCAGATAAGCCAACACCAGCCAAACCCAAGTGAATGAGCCCCCTCAAGATCCTGAGAACCCCTAGCTGACCTGCAGCTGATCAGGTACACAAGCCAGGCTTGCAGGGATCAACTGCAGCCCAGACTCCTGAGCTGAATAAATGTTTAGCTGTAGACTGCTAAGGTTTCTGTGGTCATTTTTACGCAACACTAGAAAACAGAACAACAAAACACAGACACATTTAAAATATCCAGATTCTCTTTGAAATGACTTCTTATTAGAGAGCATAAAATATCTGTGGATAAAAATTTCTAAGTGAACACAATAAGTATCATATATCATAAATTAAGGGGGGGTTATGATCACTACTTCAAGGTGTGTCATAATCTTTACAATTAGGATTTCAAGTTAACTATGATCTGCATTACACACAACTCCATAAAATTAATCTTGCTTGTTCTGCATTTTATGCACTGGTGGTATTTAATACATTTTTCCTTAAAGTTTTTATTGTTAACACCTTAAATTCTTTTTGGACAAACAAGAATATAAGTAAACAGGCAAGTATACCTCCTTTATGAACCCAGAGTATGAATTCCCCAAAATTTAAGCAACAAATATCTTTTTCTTCCTTAGTTACTTTACGGCCACTCATTGAAGTTATACTAGTGCTACCGCAAGTGTTGGGGAGGGGGGGGCACCTGTACACAGAATGCATACATATATACACACACACAGTACATATATACAGTGCCTATATACAGTGTATGTAGATACACACGCATACAGTGCAGAGATAGTTTTAACCTTTCGATGTATTTATTAAAAATATATAAATGTATATATGTTTTATCCCTCTGCTTGTGACATAGTGAATGTTGCAGAAGTTATAATAGTTATAACTTGCAAGTAATTTGAATTTTCATCAGAAGTCTTTGGATACAACGGTTTGCACTAATGAAAGGGAAAAGTTACAATTTCACCTTGAAATGTTCAATGTTCCTGTTTTCTGTGCAAGGCTACTTGTAAATTGCTTAAGCATCCTAAAAACCATCAAATACAGATCAAAAATGATCACCTGGCAAAGTCCAACACCTGGCACTTTGGGGAGTGGGCAAATATTAGTTCCATCAAGTAAATCAGCTAGAGCAGAAGGGCTTTGGTAAGCCTTACTCAAGTATTTCTACAGAAAGAATGCCAGAAAGTCTTACGCCTTAGGTGGGTAACTTTTTCTTACTCATAAATTAGTACCATGACAAAAATTTTTGAGTTTCCTAGGTGCCTAAGAAATCCTCCCACTGAAGAAACATGAGCTAATTTAGAAAATTAAGAATGCACCCACTGGCTCAGTCTTACTGTCCTGGCTATGCTCTTTACCCAGCTTAGATTCCTTGTTACATCAGATCACTCTTCTACACACGCTTTTGTGTTTTAGTGTAAGCACGCCCAAAATGCTGCTGTGTTTAATCCACTTCTTCACCAACCTCCTGTGTGTCCCCAGGCAGCTTAAAAATAAAAAGCCCATCGTTATGGCTACTAATCCTGCCTTAAATTCATGACCGTTTGTATTCATGGAGCCCACGGTACAAACTGGAATTCCTACAACATATCCATAGCCCATCCCCACTTCATTTTCCTGGATTGGAATTTCCTACCTCCTAGCTCTTACCACCTCCTTCGCATCCCCATTTTCATCTGATGGCCTTGCTTCCTATTTCACTGAGGAAAATCCAACAATCAGAAGAGATCGTCCAGTCTCCTACGACACTGACCAGCCCACCAACATCAGCACCTCGTACTCAGCCTCCCTTCCTATTTCCATGGATAAGCCGTCCACTTGTGCATCAAATCTTAGCCCATGTCACCTCCTCAAAGATACCACCCAGCAATTTTCCCTGCTTCCTCTGGTGTTACCTATTTCCCCTCTTACGTCATCTCTCATTAGCATATAATCATTATCATTTCTCTCATCCCAAAAAAAGTATTCCCTGAGTTCACCTCCCACTGCTGTCCCATTTCACTGCACTCCTGTACAAGTAACTACTTCCCGCCACCCCGCCCCACCCAGGACCAAAGGAGTGGTTCTGATTCACATTTCAGATCTCTCATTCTCAATCCAAGCAAACATTTCCACTCACCAAACTGCTCACGAGAAGCTCGGCCATCACCTACGTGGTGCTAAGTCCACTGGTACTTCTCAGTCCTCCTTTTATGGGGCGGAAACAACATCTGACACCGCTGATCTCTCCATTGCCTTTCGGTCCCCTCCTTCACCTAGTTTCCAGGGTAGCACGCTCCTCTGGTTTCCCTCTGACACCGCTGGCCACTCCTCCACCTTTCCCCAACCTCTGAATGTTGGCACATGGTACCCAGGTGGCTCAGTCTTCTGGCCTCTTTGCTCTCTATTGCCACCCACGCTAGTTTTATGGCTTTACGCGTTATCTATATGCTGACGACTTAAAATTTCTGTGTTGTATATATTCACATTTCCAATTCAAAGTTTTATTGCCAGTCCAGACCTCTCTCCTGAACTCCAGGCTCAAACACCCAATTGCCTGCTCGACATCACCCCCTTAAAATCTGACAGACACTTCATTTTATTATCTCCAAAACTCAGGTTCTGACTTTTCTCTGCAGAACTTGCTCCTCCCAGTCACCCCTACCTAGCTCTCTCTCTCTCTCTACTTTCTCAGGCCCAAATGTAGAAAAGTCACCCTTGATTATTTTCTCATTTCCACAACCCACATCCAGTGCATCTGCAACTCCTTACAACCCCACTCCTCAAAAACCACTCCAGAATCTACCGCCTCCACGACCCGTCCCAGAATTACGGTCTCCTAACCAGGCACCCACAGCCTCTTACAGCTTCTTTTCAGTGCAGTGGCCACAATGATACTTCAAATAGCAAGGAGGCTGATGCCACTCTTGTGTTCAAAACCTGCAACGACTTCCCATCACCCAAGTGCCGGGGAAGAAGTCCTGTCAGACCCTGCAAGCTGCTCTACCCGAATGTCCTCCCCTGGGCCCTACCTCTCTGACGGCTCTTCCCCTCCCTTCCTCCTCAGAAGACCACAGAGGCTTCTCAAACAAGGCAGGTGCCTTCCGGCCTCGGCACACTTACACTTGCTGTTTCCTCTCACTAAAACACCCGTTTCACAGACCTCCATGTTGCTCATCACCTCCCAGCCCTTCCTCAAAAGTTGCCTTCCCAGTGCGGATCTCCCTCACCACCCTCCTTCAAACTGTGTCCTCACCTTCCCTCCCCTCCCCCAATTCCCCTCACCTTCTTTCATTTCTCACCACAGCCCTTACCATAATCACAGAGGCCATATCCTGTATTCATTTAGTTTAGTATCAGTCTGCTCATAACCAGAACGCAAGCTAGATGAAGGGAATTCCGGTCACTGTGGTCTACTGCTGCACTCCCAGTAGTCGGCACATGGGAGTACTAAGTAAGTATCTGTTCAGTACTTGGCACACGGGAGTACTAACTAAGTATCTGTTCAGTACTCGGCAAGGGAGTACTAAGTATCTGTTCAGTACTCCGCACATGGGAGTACTAAGTATCTGTTTAAGCAACCAACCAATCAAAATCCGACTTCAGATCAAAGTAGGTGAAGATACTAGCATGTCTCAGTATTTCAGGAACCATTTAATTGTATGGAATTTGAAACAAGAAGAAAGATGGCATCATCAACTGGCTGTATCCTCTTGAGTTGAAGAATCGCAGTTGCAGTATAGAAAGCTTACAAGGTCACACTGAATTCTAAATAGACAAGACTAACCAATAATGAAAGAAAACATACTGGCATATATATAAATATATAAACACATAGGTAAAAGCAGTAAATCTGAGATAAAGTTATCCATGACTCACTCTATTTTGTGACAATAAAACAAGCTTTATAATTAAGACAGATCATAAAGTTTTTCATAAATCTCAAGATGTGTTTGATGTGTGTGGATCATATATGTACATATGTATATATCAATGAATAATCTGATACTTCAGTAATGTGCTGTCAAATTAACTTTTACTGGCGAAATTGAATAGTTTAAAAAGTATCAAGTCATACTTAAGAACATAGAAAAAACCTCTTAAATGTTTCATTTAAATGTATCTTTATGAAGAAGACTTCTACTTTACAAATCTATTAGCAAATTTGGGATTTAAGAAGATCTTTAGACAGTCTTCACAAATGATAATTATGTACTAAACTCAACATGTGATGAATCCCATCAATGAAGAGATGCATCTGAAATAATGCATCTGAAATAATGCAGATCATAAACGTCTGTGTGTTTCCTAAGTTATATGTAGTTCCACCTTCAACACTGAAATACATAATATGTTTAGAATAGTGTTTGCTATGAAGATAGTCTTACCTGATCTTGCATTAGTGCTGCAATGTGTGTTGTTTTGCCTCCGGGTGCAGCACACAAATCTAGAATCTTCTCTCCAGGTTGAGGATCCAGAACATGAGTTACTACAGCAGATGGCAAATTCTATAAAGAAAAAAAAAACCAATTACCAATGATTCTAAATCTTTTTTTTTTTTTCCAAAGTAGGCTCCATGCCCAGCGCGGAGCCCAGCACGGAGCCCAGCACAGGGCTTAAACTCAAGACCCTGAGATCAACACCCAAATGGAGAGCAAGAGTGGGATGCTTAACCGACTGAGCCACCCAGGTGCCCCTAATGATTCTAAATCATTTTAAAATTCAGAATCACAGAACACAAACAAATCTTTGGAGGTAGTCCAGGACAGCATCCTCCGCCAAAATATGGTTTCTGTTAACATAATAGTGTCAGGAAATTCACAATTTCCTAGATTATCTATCCTAAGATCTCATAGGAACTTCACACACAAGACACACATACACAGATGCATTTCCCCAAGCAATTTAGCAAAATCATTGTTTTTTTCTCAACAATTCAGTATCTTTTTAAGTTTGTATATTTTGAGAGAGAGAGAGAGAGCGCGCGCATGCAGGGGATGGGTAGAGAGAGAGGGAGAGAGAATTGCAAGCAGGCTCTCTCAGCCCAGAACCTGATGTGGAGCTCGAACTCATGAACCATTAGGATCATGACCTGAGCCAAAGTCAGATGCTTAACCAACTGAGCCACCAGGTACCCCAACAATTCTCAACATTTTGAAGGCCAAAGCCCTTTTAGAAATGTAAGAAATCTCTAGATTTTTCTCTAAGAAAATGTATAAAATTTTGCAATTCAGGCGCTTCACCATCTAACGCCCACTTAAGAATTCTAATTTTATGCTGCTAATGCCACTCAAAGGCATTTGGGTTCCCATCTCCCCACCATTACCACATTTCTGTAGGAGAAAAGTAAAATGTAAAAAAATCTTACCATTTCTGATTGGCACCTAGAAATGTACTATGAGACCAGACAACTCAAATACCCATAGCAGTAAGTTATACTGCAGTAAGTTATATGTTAACTCATTATTAGTATTGATCATGTAAGGACTGCTATTCTAGAATAACAGTTTGCCTCAAATAAAATAGAAATACCGGGATGGATGGCTCAGTCAGTTAAGCGTCCGATGTTTGATTTCAGCTCAAGTCATGGTTCGTGAGTTCAAGTCCTGCACTGGGCTCTGTACTGACAGCATGGAGCATGCTTGGAATTCTCTCTCCTTTCTCTCTGCCTCTTCCCCACTTGTGCACACATGCTCTCTCTCAAAATAAATAAATATTGTTTAAAAGCTAGAATATCGCAAAGTACTGCATTTCCTTTAAAGTAATGCATTTTTTTTTAATTGGCAAGAAAAAAACAACAACAGAGGCTAACAAGCACAGAGCTATTTAAGGTTTAAAGGTGTCAATTCGTTCTCACACTGGAATTGTATCTATTAGGATGTTCTCAAGAACTGGGAGAAGGTTACAATGCTCTCAAGTAAATCCAAGATCACCACTTGAAAACAGAATCAACAGTGAGAAAGGAGACACAAATGCGCAAGGGCGCCCCCTATGGGTATAGGAAGCATTCAAATCGATGCAAATCATTTTGGCACCTGAAGAGCTATCCCTCCACATTAAACACTAAACTTAGCTTACCCTGTTACAGAGCTTCTCTCAAATGGTCTAATTTATCCCCAAAATATTTAAAAATTGAACTCCAATATTATGTGGCTATGGGAGATTCGGTGATTCCTGGTCAAAGATGACAGAACTTTACAATCAAACGTAAGTAATACATTAAGAGCCTTCTGGCAGTGCAATAAACTGAAATTATCAGACAGTCCAAATAAAAAGGCTTTATTCAATATTTAAATGATGACAAAGTTTTCTTGAAATAATTTAATCTACTAAATTACCTTTCTCTACAGTATGTCTTAACCCTAGCTACACTAGAGAATCACCTAGGGAGTTTGTCAAAAGTGTATAGTCCTGATCTAGAGTAGTTAAACCAGAATTTCTGGCAATATGGCCCAGGCACCAGTGTTTGCAACATCACCCCAGGGGATTCTAACGTGGAGCCAGATGCACCCCATGGCTCTGCTATAGTGATTCTCAGCCTGAACTGCACATGAGAATCACCTGGAAGAGCTTTTAATCATCCAGACCCAGGCCCCACCCCCGTCAGACCAACTGAAACCAATTCTGGTGCTAGTGTCCAGGCAGTAGTATCTATTTAAAAGCTCCTTAGGTTGTCCAACCTCATCTGGCCCTTAAATTAATTATTTGCAAGGAACCAGGCAATGAGAAAATTAAGTTTCAGGCACTATGTTTTATTCCAGCTAAACTAAAATGTTATTAGAATTTAACTGAAAGCAGTTCTTATAAGTATTTAAGTGCTAAACCTTTAACAATTATTTCAAATGTGAAGGACACCTACGATTATTTTGAGATTCTGTGGACTGTGTTTAAGCAATTCAAAAGTTTCCTTTTGATTTTGAAAAACCAAATGGTATTATACAGTTGTAGTTTTAATGATTGTACACAACACTCCAATTCACTCTGAAAAACATATTCTAGTATAACTTCAGGTACTAAAATGAAAAACAATCAGTTATCAATAGCCCCTTACACATACACATACCCCAGCAAAAAAAAAAAAAAAAAAAAAGCCTACAATGCAAAGCTTTTGCATCAGCTGTTAGAAGCAACAAAGAATAGAGATTTGGAGATAATGGCAAGGCCAAGAGGCAGTCAAAAAAGGAAAAAAAAAAAAAAAAAGCACAAATTTCCCCAGGAATTTTTCCAATAGCTTTCTAATTCCACCCAGTCTATAAAGCAGCTTCACTAAGTAGGTAGAATGGATAAAGGCTACCAGTTGCCAAACTCTTGCTTACAAAATATGATTTCTTTTAAGGTGAATTTCTTCAGCCCGTCATCACATGAACTACTTTATTTCACAAGTTAAATGGTTATTGAACATCATTCAACTAACAGTATCAGTTGTCCTTAGGTGTAAGCTAGTGAATGCTTGTAATAATATATTCAAAGCACCTAGCACAACACCAAACTTTAAAACAAAGGGGGATTCCATACTCCTGGATAGGAAAAATAAATATTGTTAAAATGTCAATACTACCCAAAGCAGTCTACATATTCAATGCAATCCCTATCAAAATAACACCAGCGTTCTTCACAGAGCTAGAACAAAGAATCCTAACGTTTGAATGGAACCAGAAAAGATCCCAGATAGCCAAAGCAATCTTGAAAAAGAAAACCAAAGCAGGAGGCATCACAATCCCAGACTTGAAGCTGTATTACAAAGCTGTGATCATCAAGACAGTATGGTACCGGCACAAGAACAGACACTGAGATCAATGGAACAGAATAGAGAACCCAGAAATGGACCCACAAACATATGGCCAACTCATCTTTGATAAAGCAGGAAAGAATATTCAATAGAATAAAAGCAGTCTCTTCAGCAAGTGGTGCTGGGAAAACTGGACAGCAACATGCAGAAGAATGAACCTGAACCACTGTCGTACACCATATACAAAAATACACTCAAATCGATGAAAGACTTAAATGTAAGACAGGAAGCTATCAAAATCCTCAAGGAGAAAGCAGGCCAAGAACCTCTTTGACCTTGGCCACAGAAACTTCTTACTCAACACCTTTCTGGAGGCAAGGGAAACAAAAACAAAAATTAACTATTGGGACCTCATCAAAATAAAAAGCTCCTGAACACCAAAAGAAACAATCAGCAAAACTAAAAGGCAACCGATGGAATGGAAGAAGATATTTGCAAACAACGTATCAGATAAAGGGTTGGTATCCATGAGAAACAATGAAATCTGGCCATGTGTAGCAACATGGATGGACCTTGAGGGTGTTATGCTGAGCGAAATAAGTCAGGCAGAGAAGGACAAATATCATATGTGTGCACGTATAGGAGTACTAGGAGGAACTTAACAGAGGACCAACCGGGAGAAGAAGGGCGGAAATGGTGGGTGAAAGGGAGAGAGGCAAACCATGAGAGACTCTTAAATGCTGACAAAAACTGAGGACTGATGGATGTGGGGGGGAGGAGGGATGGGCATGGAGGAGGGCACTTGTGGGGATGAGCACTGAGTGTTATGTGGAAACTAATTTGACAATAAACTATTTGTAAAAAAAAAAAAAAAAGAAAGAAATAAAACATTAAAAATTAAAAAAAAAAATAAAAAAAAAAGGGTTGGTATCCAAAGTCTATATAGAACTTATCAAATTCAACACCCAAAAACACAAATAATCCAGTGAAGAAATGGGCAGAAGAGATGAACAGACACGACTTCTCCAAAGACAGCCAGATGGCGTATAGACACATGAAACTATGCTCCATGTCACTCAACATTAGGGAAATACAAATCAAAACCACAATGAGATACCACCTCACACCCGTCAGAATGGGTAACATTAACAACTCAGACAATAACAGATATTGGTAAGGATGCAGAGAAAGAGGATCTCTTTTGCACTGCTCGTGGGAATGCAAACTGGTGCAGCCACTCTGGAAAACAGTATGAAGGTTCCTCAAAAAATTAAAAATAGAACTACCCTAGAGTCCAGCAATTGCACTTCTAGGTATTTACCTAAGAGATAGAGGTATGCTGTTTCGAAAGGACACATGCATCCCAATGTTTATAGCCGCACTATCAACAACAGCCAAAGTATGGAAAGAGCCCAAATGTCCATCGATATACATATATATACACATCTTCTTTATGTATTCATACACACACACATACATACACAATGGAGTAATACACAGCAATCAAAAAGAATGAAATCTTGCCATTTGCAACTGTGTGGATGGAGCTAGAGGGTATCCTGCTAAGTGAAATCAGTCAGAGAAAGACAAATATTGTATGACTTCACTCATATGAGGACTTGAAGATACAAAACAGATGAACGTAAGGGAAGGGAAGCAAAAACAATATAAAAACAGGGAGGGGGACAAAACATAAGAGACTTTAAAATATGGACAACAAACAGAGGGTTGCTGGAGGGGTTGTGGGAGACGGGCAGGCTAAATGAGTAAGGGGCATTAAGGAATCTACCCTTGAAATCATTGTTGCACTATATGCCATGTACAGATGTAAACCAAAAATAAATAAATAAAACAAAGGTGGAGGGTGGCTGGCACAGATAACTGAAGAAGAAAGAATTTGTATAATAGCGTATAACTATATAGCAGGTTACATATTCTATGTATTACACCATCACTATTATGGAATCAGATAATAAATGTAAATCTGTTTTCCTAGAAATAATCCTTGGATTTATGTCTTACGATTAAATACTGGGTAGAGCAGAGAGTAAACAGCATGTGCCTTCAGGTCAGGGTTCAGACATTACTAATTACTAACTGTATATGACCTTGTTCAAGAAACCTAACAGATCTGATATTCGCTATCTTCATTATATACTGGGAATAATAACATTAATACCACATAACCAGTGAACTGTAACAATCAAATGAGTTGCCATCTGCGAGACTGGACACCGCAAAACTGTCATATCATAACTAGTGATAACCAACTGACAAAAAGTATGTTAGTAATAAACCATTTGCATCTCAAAGTTACCAAGATGATACTTAAATGTGTACCAATACATGCATTATTTTGGGATTAATTTTTTTTAATGTTTATTTTTGGTAGACAGAGAGAACACAAGCAGGAGAGAAGAGAGGGAGAGACAGAATCCAAAGCAGGCTCCAGGCTCTGAGTTGTCAGCACAGAGCCCAATGGGAGGCTCGAACCCACACACTGTGAGATCATGACCTGAGTGGAAGTTGGATGCTTAACCAACTGAGCCACCCAGGTGTCCCTCGGGATTAATATTTTGAGATGGAAAATGATTACAATAAGCTATCAAAGCACTTTTGGGCAACATAAGGTTAAAAAAAGTTTAAAATTCAATTGAGGGGCGCCTGGGAGGCTCAGTCGGTTGAGCTTCCGACTTCGGCTCCTGTCATGATCTCATGGTCCATGAACTGGAGCCCAGCATCGGTTCGCTGCTATGGGCGCACAGCCCACTTCAGATCCTCTGTCCCCCCCTTTTCTCTGCTTCTCCCCCACTTGCACTCTCTCTCAACAATAAACATTAGGGGAAAATATCAGTTGAGAAAAAGAGAGTATGTACACAGTTTTTTTCTTACTGCTTATTAACAAAAGGTAGATCAGAAAAATAAACCACAATAAATAGGGTAATAGAAAAAAAAACCACACTGGATTTGAAATAACTCACCGAAGTTACATTTCAATGTCAATAAATATTTTACTTGGACAAATTCTTACCTGTAAAAATAAGAAGCTGGGCAGTACATTGTCAAATGAGGGGCTGAGGTATATTGGTTCCGTCATTCTTATGCCTATACCTCTGAAAAGCAGAAAATCTTACATTAGTCTGTATCAATTCCACGGTCTATACAAACTCCATTTCTGGGAACATACCCAAGCAGCCCAACAAATATAGGATGTTCTGCCTTTTTAAAACCTCTTTAACTCAACACCACGATACTTCGGATATTCCTGTGAATCGTCTATGACTCATTCCTTGCAGTAGAAGGCCATCAGGAAAACTAAAAAGGATTAAGTTACATAAATTTTTCATTTAGGCACAAGAGAGTTTTTTCAGAGATCTGAACAAACTGAAAAAAGCAAAGAACATCTTTAGTCTTAAAAAAAAAATCCAGTTATTTAAAATGTTATTTACATAATATACAATGGTTTTATTGTTATTTAATTCCAGTATACAGTGCTGTATTAGTCGCAGGTGTACAATATAGTGATTCAAAAAAATCTATACATTATTCAGTGTTCATCAGAATAAGTGTGCTCTTAATCCCCTTCATTTATTTCACTCGTCCCCTCTCCCCCACTGACCTCCCCACTGGTGACAATCAGCTTGCACTTTATCGTTGAGAGCCTGGTTTTTGGTTTGTCTTTTTCCCTTTGTTTGTTTCTTAAATTCCCCATGAGTGAGATCATATGGTATTTGTCTTTCTTTGACTGACATCCGAGTCTTTATTTATTGATTCATTCTAATCTTTCTGGTAACAGATTCATGGCCATGTTAATAGCTTTTAATTCACAAGTTTCTGAATCCTTCAGTTTGTACGGCACTATGCTAGGTGCTTGTATGAAAAACAAAAATAAGAATCACCCATGTTAAGCAACAAACATGCCACACAACTCTCAACTCTTTAGAGAGTAAGTGCCCAGTAGTGACACAGTCCTCACAATGAGCTTTGTCCCACTTTGTAAGGTGCAGGGGAAATGATCAGAGCAGGAAGGGCAAGGGCCCAGGAGAGCATGGTGGGTGGTGATTCATTAGGACAAACATCACAATCTGAGAGAGGCTGTCAGAGACCATCAAAGGCAAGAGGAAGCACACAAACAGTTAAGAGAATGCCAAACATGGCCTCGTGTATCAGGCCACCCCATCGAGAGGAAGAAAAAAGCCATCGACTCTCCCAGGGATCCCAGGGGCACAGGAAAAGCGCAATGTAGTGATAAAGGCAAGGATGAGAACGGGACTGACACCAGCTACGGGGGCACAAGTGTAGTGTCTAAGCCTGGAGAACAAGAACAAACTCACGGCTTCTGAAGCAACCCTGGCACAGAAGCATCTACCCCGATGGTCTGCGCTCTGCATGACGTAGGCAGACGGGCTAATTTTACTCACCACGCTCCTGCCACCAAATGCGCAGGGTTTTCTCTCACACCACCCGGGGCTCCTGTAATTCCGTTCAGTGCTGGCTCTCGCTGCCCGGGGTTGTCGGGAGACGGCACAGGCTCAACGGTTCAAGCCATCGAGGCTGGTCTCACTCCAGATGCCAGCTGCACACCCCCAGGTGCCACCTGTACTTCTGGCCAACTGGCTATAAATCTGGAGGTTTCCACAGTGTCCTCAGGTTTGAAAATTCGTTAGCACTCACAGAACTCAGAAAAGCACTTCCTGTTGCTAGTTTGCCACGGAGGATACAAGTTAGTCCTGGCCAAATCAAAGAGATGCGCTGGAGAAGGTACGGGAGAGGCGATGCATCAGCACCCTCCCAGCGCCTCCATTGTTTCCCAGCCTGGAAGCTCTCTGACCCCCAGCATCCGAGAATTTTTATGCAGGTTTCATTACACAGGCATGACTGATTAAGTCACTGATTCAGTGAATCTCTCTCCCTTCCTTAGAGGTCCAGGGGTAGAGCTAAAAGTTCCAACCTTCTCACCACAAGATTGGTTTCTCTCTCAAGTGTCATCCAGATGCTACCTAGGACCCTCCCAGCTACCAGTCTTCTCACTAGCATACAGAAGACACTCATCACTACGGAGGTTCCGAGGACTTGGGGGGTTGTGTCCCAGGACCCCAAAGACCAAATTATTATGCCTCAAAAGGGTAAGTTTATGCTGCCTTTTAGAGTGAAATAATTTCTGTAGCTCTCCGTGGACTGCCACTGAAGTGGGTATGACTACAATGTCCACTCAGTTCTAACACCCTTTGTCATTCAATAAATATGAACTCCTTTTCATCCTCACTCATTTGTTTACCACTTGATATGTCTGCATCTTTACTCTTAATCAGAGTTAGTTAATCTGTTAAGTTCTTGGTCCTTGCTCCAGCCGGGATCAAATCTAACCACTTCCTGCACAGTTGCTGTCCCCAACCAGGAAAAAACACAAAGGAATGTTCTGAAAAGTCACAGCCTCATATTCAAAAGCCTCATACCATCTGTTGGTACAACTGGTATACTGACCTTGATCAACACCTCACCCCTCTGACCAGAGTCCGGACCTATTATTGAACACCCTGAATGCCACGACCAACCTGCCCACTCTTTTGTAATTTAAATGACTTTTGACTCGAAGGACACTAGTCCTCTGAAAAATACTCAAGCGTGAACATTTGTAAGCCTGCCTTTCTAACCCAGTTCTACCTAGTGTTTCAAGTTCTGCTATTTGGGTATCTCCTTCTGACCACCAGCACAAGTACATTCATCTATATAGTATTTAACTTAAAAGAAAACATTTTTGTAACGTCTATCTCAATGCACCAGATCTCATATGATAAAGAGGCTGTTAGTAAATTAATCTGCCTCTATGAAGTCTAAGATGCAACTGTGTTATAATTCAAGAAGGCAAAGGGCACAAACTTACTAGTTGAATAACAGAATACTACTAGTAGACGTAGTTCTAAAATTCTACGAGAAACATGGTATATGCGTAACATTCCTTTCTTATAGAAACATGCTTCTCCTCACAGAGACAGAGAAAGAAATGCTAACAGCATAACTGGACATGGAGTTTAAAAGTTGAGTTTAAAAATGAGCAGTTTTTTGAAAGATGGCCTCCTGCTACTCCCATCAAGAAACATTACTCAGAAAAGTCTGTCAGCAAAGTCACTGGATCTACTACTACTACCACCACTTCTTCAGTGTAGTAGTTCTGAATAATATGAGAGAATGAAGATGGCAGAATAAAGATGGCAGAGTAAAGAGATTCTGAGCTCACCTCCTCCCACCGACACAACAAATGTACAGCTAGCTACATATGGCATAATTCCTTCTGAAGGGGACTTAGGAGCTTGAGGAACAAAGCCCCCACAACAAGAGACAGCAGCAAGATGTGTAGAAATGGCAGAGATACATTCTTGATAAGAAAAAAAACCACACCCCAGGAATAGCATTCCATGGTCAGAAGGGACCTCAAAGGAATCTTATCTCCCCAAGAGATCCATGCTCCACATCGGGCATGGAGCCCTAGATCCTGCATGGAGAGATGAGCTTCCAAATCAGCTGGCTTTAAAATCCAACAGGCAGGGACGCCTGGGTGGTTCAGTCAGTTAAGCGTCAGACTTTGGCTCAGGTCATGATCTCATGGTTCATGGATTCAAGCCCCATGTCAGGCTCTGTGCTGACAGCTAGCTCAGAGCCTGGAGCCTGCTCCAGATTCTGTGTCTCCCTCTCTCTATGACCCTCCCCTGCTCATGCTGTCTCTCTCTCAGAAATAAATAAAACATTTTAAATAAATAAATAAATAAATAAATAAATAAATAAAACCCAACAGGCAGTATGTCCAAGAAAACTGCAGAACTGTAGGGAAAGGAAAACCCACTCAAAAAATGCTTGCACACAGACTCAGCCCAGACACCAGTACAAATGGTTGCAGATCAGATAAAAAAAAAAAAAAAACACATCAGAAAGATCAAAAAAGATCAGAGTCAGATCACAAAGCACATACACCAGAGAAGTAGACCTACTTACTAATCTTGGAGCACCTTCTGAAGGGGATGGGGAGGACTCTCCCTGGAGAGTAAGACACTGGGGACAGCCTTGCTGAGGCTGGGATGACAGGCCCCATTTTGAAATCCTCCCTCTAGGCTGCTGAAGCCAGGATGCGCACCTCACTGAGAACCCCTTACCACCCTGCCCCTCTGCAGGGCCTTGCAGTCTACAGGGTGATAACTGCGCCCACCAGCCTACTTGTAGCCATCAGGGATGGGCCTCCAGCTACCCAGGCGGGGGAGGGAAGCCAGCCTCACCCAAGAATGCACCTGGTGCTGCTCAGGGGCTGCCACGAGAAGAGGACACACATGTCCCACTCAGGGAACACCCGTGAAGCACCTGTGACTGGTGGCCAGCGTGAGGGAATTGCACCTCTGGCCCCTACAGTCATCTCTTACATAAAGCCACCCGTTTAAGACCCGGAGATGTAGATGGAAACAAGCACAGAGTTAGGCATAATGAGGAGACAGAAGACTATGTTCCAAACAAAAGAAAACAAAATGTCGGAAAAAGAACTAAATGAAGTGGAGATAAGCTATCAACCCAATAAAAAGTCCAAAGTAATGGCCATCAAACTGCTCATCAAACGTGGAAGAAAAATAGATAAACACAGTGAGAATTTCAACAAAAATAAAAGAAAGTTCCAATCAGAGGTGAAGAATAACAGAAATAAAAATACACTCTAGGGAATAAACAGCAGATTATGATACAGAAGAACAGAGCAGTGATCTGGAAAACAGGGTAGTAAAAATTACCCAAACTGAACAAAAAATGAAAAAAGAATATGAAAATAAGGACAGTTTAAGGGACCTCTGGGCCAACATCAGTGCACTAACATTCCCCTTGTAGGAGTCTCCAGAGGAAGAGACAGAGCAAGAGGCAGACAACTTATTTGAGAAGTAGTAGATGAAAATGTCCCTCATGTGGCCAAGAAAACAGACATCCAGGTTTAGGAAAAATAGAGAATCCAAAAAAAAAAAAAAGATGAACCCAAAGATATCCACACCAAGACACATTATAATTAAAATGTCAAAAATTTAAAAACATAAAAATAGAATTTTAAAAGCAGCAAAAAAAGAAAAAAAAAAAAAAGAAAGCATCAGTTACATATAAAGGAACCCACCCACCCCACCCCACCCCCACCCCCACCCTGGCCCACCCATCAGGCCACCAGCCAGTTTCTCAGCACGAACTTCACAAGCCAGAAGGGAGTGAGTGCCATGATAGAGTCAAAGCTTACAATCAAGAATACTCTAGCCAGCAAGGTTATCATTTACAACTGAAGGGAAGACAGAGAGTTGCCAGAGAAGCAAAAGCGAAAGGAGATCAGCACCACTAAATTAAGTTTACCATATTAAAGGGACTTCTTTAAACAAAAAGGAAAAGGCCACAACTAGACATAAAAATCTATAAAAGAAAAAAATCTCACTGGTAAAAGCAAATATATACTAACGGTAGTGGATCAACCACTTAGAAAAGGTGAAAAGTCTCAAAGTTAAAAGACAAGAGTGGTAAAATCAATTCAACCTATAATAATTTAGATAAGAAATACATACAAGAAGAAGATGTAAAATATGATGGCATAAACATAAAATGCTGCTGGGTCGGGGGGCGGGAATGTAGTGATTTTGGAATGTGTTCATACTTAAGCAATCACCAACTTAAAATACACTGTTATATACATAGATTATATATGAATTTCATGGTTACCACAAACTGAAAACCTATGATAGAAATACTAAAAACAAAGAGGATGTAATCCAGCCATAACACTAAAATCATCAAATCCCAAGAGAAGAACAAAGAATTACAAAAACAATCAGAAAACAAGTAACAAAATAGCAGTAAGTACCATATAAATTAAAATGAGCTAAATGAGCAAAGCACACTGCACGAGCGGGGGTGCCTAGGTGGCTCGGGACAATTAAGCCTCCTCTTGGTTTCAGCTCAGGTCATGATCTCCCCGTTTCATGAGTTCTAGCTCCGTTTCAGGCTCTGTGCTGACAGTGCTACAGAGCCTGCTTGGGATTTCCTCTCTCCCCCTCTCTCTGCCCCTCCCTCACTCACACTGTTTCTCTCTCTTTCCCTCGCTCTCTCTCAAAATAAATACACTAAAAAAAAAATTTTTTTTTAACACATAACATGAGTGAATGGATAAAAACAAGACCCAACTATATGGTAACTACAACAGATTCACTTCAGACCCAAAGACAAAGAAAGACTGAAAGTAAAGGGCTACAAAAAAATATTCCATGCAAATGAAGACAAAAAGAAAGCTGGGGAAGCAATACTTATATGAGACAAAAGAAACTTTAAAACAAAAAGACTGTAACAGACAAAGAAGAGCATTAAATAATCATAAAGACAATCAGTAATAATAGCAATAACAGTAGAGGACTTTAACACCACATGTACATCAATGGATAGATCACCCAGACAGAAAATAATGCAACGACAGCTGTTAATAACACATCAAATCAGTTCAACTTGTTACATACAGAAGATTGCAACCCCAAACAGCAGGCTACACATTTTTCTCAAGTATACATTTAACATTTTCCTAGACATACCACCTGTTACGCCACAAAACAAATCTCTATAAATTTAACGAGACTGAAATCATGTCAAGCTTCTCTTTCTACCACAGCGGTATGAAACTAGAAATCACTTGCAAGAAACTAGAAATCAATCACAAGAAGAAAAGTGCTCACTGATAGATGAATGGATTAAGAAAATGTGGTATATATACATATACACACAGGAATATTACTCGGTCACAAAAAAGAATGAAATCTTGCCATTCATGACAATATGGATGGCCCTCAAGAGTACTATGCTAAGTGAAGTAGGTCAGACAAATACCGTATGATTTCACTTGTATGTGGGATCTAACAGTCAAATGAACAAATACAACAGAAACAGAATCATAGATACAGAGAACTGATGGGTACCAGAAAGAAGGGGGTGGCAATAATGAAAAACATAGGTGAAAAGGATTAATTTTCCAGTTATAAATGAGTTACCAGGATTAGGTTATGGGTGTTAAATAAGTTACAAATAAGATTAAATAAGTTATCCAAAGGGACGCCTGGGTGGTCCGGTCGGTTAAGCGTCCCACTTTGGCTCAGGTCATGATGTCGGGACGCCTGGGTGGTCCGGTCGGTTAAGCGTCCCACTTTGGCTCAGGTCATGATGTCACGGTTCCCATGGGTTCCAGCCCCACGTTGGGCTCTGTGCTGACAGCTCAGAGCCTGGAGCCTGCTTCAGATTCTGTGTCTCCCCATCTCTCTCTCTGCCCCTCCCTCACTTGTGTTCGCTCTCTCTCCCTCTCTCTCTCTCAAAAATAAATAAACCTAAAGAAAGTTTTAAAAATAAAATAGTTACCAATAAAACATGGGATGTAAGGTACACCATAGGAAATACAGTCAATAATATTGTTACAACTTTGTATGACCACAGATGGTAACACTTTATTGTGGTGACTATTTTCTAATATATATAAATATTGAATCACTGTGCTGTATATCTGAAATACAATATTGTATGTCAGTTATCCTTCAAGAAAAAAAATGAAGCCAGTCACACACACACACACACACACACACACACATGCACGCACGCACACAGAGGATGAGGCATGTACCATAATAATAGAACTGAAGGAGGTAATCAAAGCATTGACTCCCTATTTCAGACCCAAAGAAAAACACAACATACATATGCTTCATCTTCATAAGCCTTCTAAAGAGAATAAGATCTCTGCTCTTTGGAAATTGCTGCTTTCTATAGTTAGTTAATCAAATAATCTGTTTCTTCAGAAGCAGTAATTTTGATCATAAACCCAAATCACTGCAACGTGAAAACTGTCCCAGGATCAGGGACGTGGTCCAGCTCTCTGGGGACAAACTCACAGCTTTCAGCATGACTACATTAGCCATCTGCAGGGGGGTAAAGGAGCCATCCAAAGAGCTCCTTATAAACAGGCTGACATGTGAAGTGTGAAGCAAAAGACGACCCTGGATCGCCCACAGATCTGACGTGTTTAGAACCAGTAGCAACCCGAGATGATGCCACACTAACTGTGTCTTAGCTGGGTTTGAGTAAATCCAAATATTAATTCTTGACCACAAGTAGCCAGGTGGCTTTCTGGTAACATTTCCTTTAATATAAATTTTTTGCATTTTAAGTTTTATTAAAATCATAAGCTTTTCCTTTCACAGAGTCAGATTGTTTGAAAAACTCTGGATAGGTCACAATTTACCCTTTTCCAAGATGAGTACTAATCCCCAAAGATGCAACCATTTTTCAAATCAATAAAATTCACAAGGAAAACTGAAACTGACAATTACAGCGTGACTATGTTCTCGCTCAGGGCCCTGAGTCATCTAAACAGTTACTCTTTCACCTAAAAGTAATTTTTCAAAGAAAACCATAGAAATATGCACTGAAAAATTATTTTCCAGTTGAATTTGTACCAAAAATTTTTTTATAATGCAACTAGATCTATTTTTACATTGTTTTTATTTTCTTTGAATCACCAAAAAGGATGTACATTTCCCCCCAAACAAAACTTGATGACATACTTCAGTTCAGGTAGCCCACTGAAGATTTCTTTGCGGCTTAGTTCAGAAATCCCATTGCCAAGAAAAACTTTTGTTCCATCAAATTCTTTGGCTCCTTTCTTACATTTGCCTTTAATATCGGAGTATACAGAAATAAGATCTCCAGCTTTCATAACTAAGAAAGAAGAAAATTAGATTATACTAATTAAACTCTATTTTGGTAGGAGAATAGTGAAAATTCTTTAAGGTGGACTGGGGACATCAAAGGGCATCAGTAGTGGGTGCGAAGAAGTCTAAACTGGCTCATTATCTCAAAATAACCCCTTATAAAAAACACAACGTTTTACTTTTAAATGTTCTTTAAAAACAAATCTAACTGAAGACTTTTATCTAGGAAAACAAGAAAACAGAAGTCTTCAAAACATTCTATCTAATTTGGAAGTCTTTAGCTAAGCAGAAAAGGAAGGCTATCTCCTATTTAAATTTTTTCTCCAAACCTAACATTCCCTAAAAAATTTCATTTAAATTTTGGTATCTTTAGCTCAATCCTCAAAGTTCTAAGGTTCCTTTAGAAAGATCCCAGAGCACCTGGGTGGCTCAGTTGTTGAGCGTCTGACTCTCGATTTCGACTTAGGTCATGATCTCACGGTTCATGAGTTTGAGCCCCATGTCAGGCTCTGTGCTGACAGCGAGGAGCCTGCATGAGATGTTCTCTCTCCCACCCCTGCACCCCCCATCCCTCTCTCCCATTTTCACTCAATTTTTTTAAGGGATTCTTCAAAAGAGTACACTAAAATCCCTCAAGGAAATAGTTCTAAATCTCATAACGCTGTTGGCATTTCTTTGCAGGTTTCCTATTATAGCAACTATGGCAGGGATGTTAATGATAAGCACAAACATTCATTTCAGTAATAAATCCTGGTGACTTTAATAATGGAAACTGTATTCCACTTCTTGGGCCTAGCCTGTCCTAAGTTCATCTGGCCCATCTACCTGGATAACGGTAGTGAGGAGCCTATCAGCTAGAGCTAGAGCTGTTCCAATCACACAGATTAGCCGTCAGTGAATGTTTTCTGTAAAGGGGGGGAAGTAGCTTAGGCTTTGTGAGCCACGCCAAGTCTCTCGGCATATTTTACTTTTTATGGAAAAGCCATTTTCAGCTATGAGCCATGCAAAACCAGACACTGGCCAGACTTGGCCAGTGGGCATTAGTAGTTTAGCACATGCTAATGGAGGTCAAATTATTGATTTCACAGTCGAGGTAACTAAAGCCCAGAGATTGAATTAACTTCCAAATAGATCAAACCTCTGTCTTGATTTCAAGCCCAATAAATTAGTGTTGAACCACAGTGGCTAACTTACTAAGCATAATGTCATGTCATCAACTGAGGGAGTAAATTAAGAATATTGACTTTCACTCCAGTACTAAAATTCCAGGTACCGAAAGTTACCCTCGCAAATGACAACAGAAGTCTGAGGCAATGGAGTTAAGAATGCAAAATAAAATCTGACACCTTACACTCTATTAATCAGTAGCAAGCCTCTGAAGATCAGCTCACCCAGCCTTATAAGGGAAGGAAAAAACCTGCAGAGACCTTACACCGATACCCCCTCTGTTAGACGGCATCAGATAAATCTCTCGCCGGCGATGCCAAATGCAAAAACCTGGAAAATATCTGATAAACCTGAAATGCATCTGAGTGATAGTTCAATAAAGTTTCCACTTGATCATGTACACACATTTTAAAGAATCCTTTTTCACGGAGACGCTTAAACGTTCCACTTACATTTCGAAGCTGACACAATTCCAGGAACGTAGACATGGGCTCCCCTGAGCACTGCGTTGCCACACTGGGCTCCAACAACTGCTTCACGTTGCTGTCTTTTTATATTCCTCCTAGGGATGTAAGATGAGCAATTTAACAGAGTAATACACCCCCAACCAAACCTTTTAATGTTTCCGTCTAAACCCTGAAAACCTCTTTAGTCTTGACCGTCCTAAGATAATCCCACTAATGAATAAGAAAGAGCAAGCTACAAAAGAGAATACAGAGAAAGTAGTTTAGAGGGGCGAGTGGGACTCAAGAAAAAATAGAAAGCTGTCCATCTGGGGGAAGGCAATAAAGTGGCACCAAAAACTGCTCACTCATTTAATGAGCATTGCTGTTTTCATAACAGCATTAGGAGGGAAGAAAAATAAAGTCCCTGTCTTCAAAGACTAAAACAGACACTAAACAGACAATAAAACGTTTCTAAAATGGTATATTGCGGCATGGGAAACTGTTTTAAAATAGACAAAGATGTCTTTCATTCTTCCTTTACTGTCCAAGTGTTTTGCGTGTTTTCCAATTTCTCCCTTCCCGTGCGTTCCTGAGACCACTAACCCCTGGGGATCACTTCTAACACTCAGAAAAGACTTTTTCAAAAGTCAGGGGGTGCCTACGTGATCAGCCCCAAATAAAAATCGTCGGCACCGAGTCTCTGATGAGCGCCGCTGACTGGCAACATCGCACACGTGTCGTCAAAACTCCTTGCTGCGGGGTACTGAGTGCGTCCTATCTTCCTTCTAGGACCTCCAGACGGCCAAAGCTCACCGAGCCTCTCGGCATCACACCACCCGTGTCTCTTCCATTCTCTCTGTTCATTCTCTATCTGCGTCTCGAACAGGTCCACTGCCCCACATTCCCAAACATACTGCATTTCTTCTCACCTTGCATTCTGTCCCTTGGCAATCTCAGTATTTCAAAAATCACTTAAAAAAATGACCTGTGTACTCTACTGTTCGGCCTTTCTAGACCCTGACTTGGTATTTCTAACCACCTGCAGGTAGCTGTGTGTAGGCGTCCCCTGGCTACTTCAAGCTTACCCAAGTCCTAATCAATGCTGCTTTTCTCTGATCTGCTCCTCCATCTGTGCGCGGCACATCCCAAATCTTCCAGTCCTTCTGTTTTGCCAATCTTGAACAAAGTGTTGTCATCTGCCTCAGTAACCAAACTGGAAGCCTCAACATCTTTTAAATCCCTTTTTTTTCCCTAAACCTTCTTACTCAACTTATGTTGTGTTGCCAAATCATGCCACCTCTACTTCTCTGACAGGTCGGACCCATCCTCCAACACTGGACCTACGTCAGCTCTGGACTTGATTACTCAAATAGCTTCTTGTTGCCTTTTGCACCTTTGGCTATTTTCAGATCTTCTTTATGCCTTTGTCCTTCTGCAGTTTCATTCTGAAGTAAACACGGAATTATTTTAACTTTTGACTTCAGACTTCCTGTACTTTTTTTTTTTAATGTTTTATTTATTTCTGAGAGAGAAACAGCATGAGCAGGGGAGGGTCAGAATGAGAGGGAGACACAGAATCCGAAACAGGCTCCAGGCTCTGAACTAGCTGTCAGCACTGAGCCTGATGCGGGGCTCGAACCCACGAACCATGAGATCACGACCTGAACAGAAGTTGGACACTTAACTGATTGAGACACCCAGGCGCCCCCAGACTCATTGTACTTCTTACATGTCTTTCATAAATTCTGGAAAAGTCTTAGTATTACACTTCTGAATATTGTCTTTCCCAATATTTCTTTTTTTTTTTTTTCTTCATTTGAGAGACAAAGACAGAGCACAAGCAGGGGAGGGGCAGAGAGAGAGAGAAAGAAAAACAGAATCCGAAGCAGGCTCTAGGCTCTGAACTGTCAGCACAGAGCCTGACATCGGGCTTGAACCCACGAACCATGAGATCATGACCTAAGCCAAAGCTGGATGCTTAATCAGCCACCCAGGAGCCCCAAATCTATTTTTTTTTAATGTTTATTTATGAGAGACAGGAAGAGAGAGAGCACGCATGCAAGCGTGCGCGTGACCAGGAGTGGGGCAGAGAGAGAGGGAGACACAGGATCTAAACCAGGCTCCAGGCTCCGAGCTGTCAGCACAGAGCCGGATGCAGGGCTCAAACTCTTGAACCACAAAATCATGACCTGAGCCAAAGTAGGAGGCTCAACCGACTGAGCCACCCAGGAGCCCCTATTTCTGTTCTTTACATCTGCAACTCATTAGAAACTTAAAGTGTCATTTCATTCTATTTTCCACTTGACTCAACTTCACATTTTCAATTTATCTCTGCCGCATTTGAGATAATTTCCTACAAGTCAACTACTTCAATTAACGCTCCATCAGCTGGGTCTAATCTACAGTTTAATTCAAGGAACAAGTTTTTAATTTTAATGATATTTTTATTTCTAGAATTTTTCCATTCTATTCTTTTCCTCTTAGGATATTTTATGCTTTTGTTTTCAGTCATCTTAAGAACTCTGATTTTATTTTTTTAGTGTTTTTATTTATTTGAGAGAGAGAGAGAGAGAGAGAGAGAGCGCGCGCATGAGCAGGGGAGGGGCAGAGAGAGAGAGGAGACACAGAATCCGAAGCAGGCTCTAGGCTCTGAGCTATCAGCACAGAGCCCGTTGTGGGGCTCAAGCCCATGAACTGTGAGATCATGACCTGAGCCGAAATCAGACCCAACCGAACCACTCAGGCGCCCCTAACAACTCTGATTTTACAGTTTCTACCAGAGGGCTCTACTCTGCTAAACTTTAGGGGGAAATCTGATGCTTCAATTTGCTGTATATGCTGTACTCATTCATGGAGGTCTGAGCCTTAGTGTAGCATTCAACCATGAGAAATGTGTGGTGTGCTTTGAATGTTGTATCACTCAACAGTGGTTTTGCCTGGCTTTTGCCAAGCACCTCAGGAAATGACCTGGGATCAAATTTGTATGTTAACTGCCCAAACTGTAGGTTTCCAGACCTCTTGGGTAGTCTGGATTTGAATTCCAAACCTTTGTGAGGTGTGGAACCGTAGTTCCACATTCTCAGATTTGTCTTTTTCAACCCAGACCCTAAGACAAGAGAGATCAACTCCTAATTATTGCCTTGCATTGACTGCTGGATACTTTTCACCTCCTAGGGTTAATTTCCTCTTATTAAAATGAAAGACCCTAGAGGCACCTGGGTAGCTTAGTCGACTGAGCATGACTCTTGATTTCAACTCAAGATCCCAGGATCGTGGGATCAACCCCCATGTTGGGCTCCGTGCTAAGTATCTACTTGCAGAAAGTCTTTACCAATCTCCTTTTACTCAGTCATTCCTATTCTGTGCTCTGACCCCACTTCATCTATACGTTCGCTGTGGCACTTGTAACAATCTGACTCACACCAAAGTTTTCTGTTTTTTAATGAAACAACTACATTTCATTCATCTCTGTAGCACCCTGGGGTCTTCCACATAGTGCCAATTCAAAAAATGTCTTGTGAAATGCAACTTTGTAGTATTAACCAGAGTATTTTATGGGAATACCCATTTCATGGAGAGGACAGAACAAAAGACTATGGAAAAAAGAATGAAATCTTGCCATTTGCAACGACACAGATGGAGCCAGAGTGAATTATGCTAAGCAAAATAAGTTTAGCCAAAGAAAGACAAAAACTCTATGATTTCACTCGTGTGGAATTTAAGAAACCAAAGAGATGAACACAGGGGAAGGAAAGAAAAAGAGAGAGAGAGAGGGGAGAGAGAGGGCAGCAAGCCTTAACAGAGTCTTAACTATAAAAGAGAAACTAAGGACTGCTGGAGGGGAGGTAGGTGGGGGTGCGCTAAATGGGTGATGAGTATTGAGGAGGGAACCTGTGAGGAGCACTGGTGTGGTGAATTACTAAATTCTACTCCAGAAACCACTATTTTACTATATGTTAACCTAGCTAGAATTGAAACAAAAACTTGAAACAAAGAAAAAAGTTTGAAAAAGAGTTAACATCACAGGCCTGAACTGCTAGCCTCTCTTGGGAAGGCACGGCTACCAGGCTGGTCCTTGGTGGGCATCTGGGAACTTAGGTTTCAGGTGGGTACTCAGTGCTGACTGACAAGAATGACTCTCTATGCTTAAATTGCCCGTATAAGTAATAGGGTTTATGGCCACCACAGCCTTTCCTTCTGGGAGACCGGAATGTGGGCACGTACCAGGCCGGGAGTGCCTACGCGATCACCCCCACATAAGAAGCCTGGACTGAGTCGCTAATGAATGTCTCCGGCGGCACCATCACACATGCTGTCGAACCCATTGCTGAAGGAACGGCTCCCCATGTGGCTCCCCTGGAAGCGAACTCGCCAGGCTTTCAGCTGGCTTTCCCTGCGCTTCTTCCCACGTGCCCCTCCTTTCACGGATTCTGCCTCAGATGATTTCACTGTAACCAATCACAGTCGCCAGTAACGCGAGTCCTAGGAGTCAGACTAGCGAGTCATCAAACCCGGGAGTGGCCTTGGGGGTCCCGCAACATGAGTAGTAACTGTATAGAGACAAGCATCAACGTGTGATTAAGCTGTCCTGAAGGGGAGGCTTGTAGGCATGAAAGAGAAAAGGAAATGTCAAAGTTGATGCAGGGCCATAAAACAGGCTAAAAGCTTGATTTTTTTACTGCAGTATTCACGAATAAAGGAGTACATCAACAACATTAAAGAAAGAGGATTTTCTGATAGCACAATCATACAAATAGAAGTGAAAAAATAGTCTGAAGGTAGTCAGATTAAGAAAAAACTGTTAAAATAGCTTTAAAAATGAGGGGGTCTACAAATTAAAGACTGAGATTATGAGAATGTCACACTAAAACGTATATGAGGAGTGCCTGGGTGGCTCAGTCGGCTGGGCGTCTGACTTTGGCTCAGGTCATGATCTCCCAGTTCGTGGGTTCGAGCCCCGCATAGGGCTCTGTGCTGACAGCTCAGAGCGTGAAGCCTGTTTCAGATTCTGTATCTCCCTCTCTCTCTGCCCCTCTCCTGCTCACACTGTCCCTCTCTCTCTCAGAAATAAATAAAACATTTTTAAAATTTTTGAAAAAATGTGTATGAAAATATAAACTTATTTGGCATTTCTTAACTTCACATATTAGCAACTCTACACCAAATAGGAGATAATGAATATAATTCTAAGATGTTGCATGATATTACTGCATGCCAACAAATATTTCTTTTCAGGACTGCCATCTGTATTTAATCATCAATCTTTGTGCAATTACTTGAATATTCTATTGCATTTACCATATTATTTCATATACATACACAGTAATTGAAATACTAAATTGCTGATACCAGCAACACAAGAAAGATGGAAATTAAGCAGGCTGAGAGAGACAAATGTAGCCTCATTTGTCTACAGAGATTTATGCTACTAGATTAGTAATTCAGTTGTGAAGAAACAACTTTATGAACTGCTAAAAATACTTTGAGATTTTTGTCAAAAAGAGAGGTACACTAATAAAATAGAGATCCTTAAAAATTATGAATTGAATATTAATCTAAAAAATTCTAATCTAAATGCAGTCTTTAGGAAATGCTGTTTGGGATAGGATATTAAAAAAAACTTTTTAAAAATAAGTTTAATTTATTTTGAAAGAGAGAGAGAGAAGGAGGGACAGAGAAAGGGGAGACAGAGAACCCCAAGCAGGCTCATTGCTGTCAGTGCAGAGCCCCATGCGGGGCTTGATTCCAGGGAACTGTGAGATCATGACCGGAGCCAAAATTAAGAGCTGGATGCTCAACCAACTAAACCACTCAGGTGCCCCTAAAAACACTCTTTTATCAAGTGAAGCCTGTTACTCAACTTTCTTCTAGGTTTTTCATTAAAGTTGCCACTGATACCATCAAAATCAGCATCGCAACCTTATGTTCAATTTCATTATGTTACCAATGATAAGATCTTCCCAATATTAAATATACTTTGTCAGTATATTAAGTATCATTTTAAGTATCATGTTAAGTAACCTGAGGGAAACTGAATTTATGGTGAGAAATTACTTTTAAAATTGTTCACTATCTACAAATAAAGTTTAACCTCTATGTTTTGATTCTGTACTTTATTTTAAATGCTTATTTTTGAGGGAGAGACAGCAGGCGAGTAAGCACAAGCAGGGGAGGGGAGAGGGAAAGGGGACAGAGGGCCTGAAGCAGGCTCTGTGCTGGCAGCAGAGTGCCCAGCGTGGGGCTCGAATCCACGGACCACAGGATCGTGACCTGAGCCAAAGTCTGATGCTTAACCAACTGAGCCACCTAGGCGCCCCTGTTTTGGTATTTTCAATAATTGCAGGATATTGAGCATCTGGTAAAAGAGCAGGAAAAGAGTAAGAGTGTGTTTTTATTTTTCTGAAGTCTGTAGAAATGGAGGGAAAAAAAAAAATCAATCTGAGAAGGACATGCCGCTCATAATAAAACTAAGGAATAGCTAGATTCCCAATGAGGAGGAATAACTGCCTGACAAAGAGAGGCTTGGATCAAACCTATGGTTTCCAACAGGGTGTGCAAAGGAAAGGCTCCCGGAGGCCCCATCAAGTACTGAGGACTTCGGACCAGGCCAGGGGGCTCAGGTGGAGAAAGGCGACCTGGGAAGGCCCCGTCAGCGTCCCCTTCGCAGCAGGCAGAGCTGAAGAGGCCCAGGACCGGCAACATGGGCAAGCGGGCACCGGTTTCCCTGACAAATCTGGACACCCCGCCTGCAAGCAGCTAAGGGAAGGGAAAGAGCAGCTCCGCGTGGTGCTCCTCCCCAGGGTTCAGGAAGCAGAAACTCAAGTGAAAGCCCCTACACGGGCAGCTGAGAGCCAGAAGCCTTCACAGAGAGCCTCAGCCGATACTGGCTCCGCTCACCAGGACCAGACATTTGCTGCTGCTACGGAAAATCTGGCGAAAGCACTTCCTGAAAGCACATCTGTTGAGTCCACTAGGGACACACTTTACCCCATTCTGTAACATTTTTGAGCAAATTGCAAAGTAGGTGAAGCTCTGTGAATATAACTGTTTCCGCTCAATGAATAATAAGCAGAAAAGATTCGTTCAACATGGGACCGATACAGAGGTAGTAGCCCCAAAAAAAATCAATCAATCAAAAAATAAAAACCCAAGAAAAAATCTTTCAAATAGGTCTTTGTACTTTTAAAAATAGGTAAAAGGTGGGGCACCTGGGTGGCTCAGTCAGTTAATACTTCAGCTCAGGTCAGGATCTCACAGTGGGTGAGGCTCCAGCCCGAGTCGGGCTCTGTGCTGATCGCACGGGGCCTGCTTGGGATCCGCTCTCCTCGGCTCTGCCCCTCCCCTGCTCACACACTAGCACTCTCTCTCAAAATAAGTAACTTTAAATCCGTTAACACAATGTTCTTAAATTCTGTTGTGTAACCAAGATAAGGAAGGTTTAAAAACAAAACAAAAAAAAAACCAAAAAACAGTGAACCGGGAAATAGTAAAGCCTCTGCAGTAAGAACACAAGAGGCTTGAGATGGCTATTTTTAGAAAGGCCTGCTGGCAAGGTTGGCCCTCCGCTGGCATCTGGAAACAACTGGGAAACAGTTCCCAACACTGATTTAAAACCTTCCCTACGAAGAGTGGGTTATCAGTCCTACACTGTACGAGCAACGTGCTTTATTCTGAACACCTGATTTCCTTCTGGGAGCCTGAAATTTTGGTGCAGTCCAGGCAGAGGGTGATCACATGACCAGCGCCCCAAAAAAAAACCTTGGCCACGGAGTCTAGTCTGTAATGAGCTGCCCTCCCGGGCAACTGTTTTACTCACGTCACAATTCGCTGCTAGAGGAACTAAGCATGTCCTGTTAAGTCCGTCAGGGAGAGGACTCTGGGATGCTTGTGCCTGGCCGCCTCCTCTGCCCCATGCACCTTTCCCTTCTAGACTTTGCTCTTGTATCCTTTAACGTAACCAATCTTCCCCAGGAGCACTACTGCAGGCTGAGTCCATCACGGCACCTGAGGGCTGTCTTGGGGTGCCCCAACACAGGGGTATCTGCACTGGAGAGCCAACCTACACAGTCCTCGTGTTCTTATAATAGAGAACACAGAAAAATGTAACAGAAAAATGTTCACAGAACTACTGACGGACTTGTAACTAAAAAATTCTAATGTCTGACTAAAAAGGAAGAGAATACTGAAAATTGAGCTGTATCCTAGCCCAGTTTTAAAGTTCAATGATGAATTCATAGATCTCCAAGGAAAAACTAAGATGATGGAGCCGGAGCAGTGCGGGGGGGACGGGGGGTTGACCTCTGATTTTTTTTTTGAGAGAGAGACACAGAGACAGAGTGCGAGCTGAGGAGGGGAAGAGACAGAGGGAGACACAGAATCTGAAGCAGGCTCCAGGCTGAGGTGGAAGCACACTGTCTGACGTGGGGCATGAATCCACAAACCATGAGATCACGACCTGAGCCTAAGTCAGACACTTAACTGACTGAGCCACTCAAGGCACCCCAAATGTTAACTTTACTTAAAAAAAAAAAAAAAAAAAAAAAAAAAGCTGGGTTTGTTAAAGCCTCTAGACTTCTTTCTAAATACAAGTAAATGTATAGTTGTTTCTGTAATCACGCACACAAAAAAATTATCTTACACACGGCACCCCCCTTTTGATAACTGAATTATCTTCTATTATTGGTACATATAATTCTCCCCCATTAAAGACCATAAAATATTTCAATGCACAGATAAATCTCAATTTACTAAACCACTGCTTTACTATTGACTGCTTTACTAAACTATTTAAAGCTTTAACAAATGAGCATTTTTCTATCTAATAAAACAAACAGGGGTATAAAAAAATTAAACCATAATTAGGGATTTCAAAAGTTCCTCAGAAATGAACTCCTATTGTAATATGAAAGGCTTTTCTCCCCCCAATTCTCAAACATGTCTTCCAAATACACAAATGAGTAGAACATTGTTCTACAGAACATACACAATAACTTAAGGTAACTGTGAATTAATGAATAAAATTTTCAAAAATATCAGCTATGAATGTAGGTAATACATTGCCTTGTATTTTTCTGTAGCTCAAAAAAAAAGTTTTATATTAGCAATGGAAACTGTTTTGAGAGAGAGAGAGAGGAGAGCGCGCGCGATCGAGTGCAAGAGGCAGAATCCAAAGGAGGCTCCACACTATTGTGACCTGAGCCGAAAAACAAGAGTCAGACACTTAACCAACTGAGCCACCAGGCGTCCCTTTCCTCCTACTTTCTAAGTCACTTCATTTTTTACTTATATATTAAGAGATTCCACTACTGGGGCATCTGGATGGCTCAGCTGGTTAAACATCTTTCTCTTGATTTCAGCTCAGGTCATGATCTCATGGTTCATGGGTTTGAGCCCCACGGAAGGCTCTGGGCTGACTGCACGGAGCCTGCTTAGGGTTCTGCTTCTCCCTCCGTCCCTTTCTCTTTCTCTCTCTCTCTCTCTCTCTCTCTCTCTCTCTCCAAACAAACAAATACGCAAACTTATATGGAAACCAACTTGACAATAAACTATTCGTGTAAAAAAAAAAAAAGAAGAAAAAACAAATATGCAAACTTAAAAAAAAAAAAAAAGGAGGAACATGGCACCAAATGGACTTAAAACGCATTGCTTTCAAGATATTTGGGCCCATTCCTAGTCTTTGGTGACATCTTCCATGACAGAGTATGAAGTTGGCATTTATGAATTTGTGAATTGCTGTCTGTCTATATGAAGTGGCTAATAACACAGAAACTTAGTGTTGTCACCCAACAGTAAGAAGACTGGGACAAATTTTTAGAAGAATTTAACTTGAAAATGGAAAAGTTACAAACCTAGGTCCAATAACAGGAATAAGTAAGACATCCTGAAGGTCTGGATGTTGAAGAATAGGAACACTTAATCCATTAAATTGCTGTTAAAAATAAACAAACAGAAGTATGAAGATCAATAGAATTGATAAATTTCAACTTACAGAGCTTTTCGGTGTCATTATCTAGCAGAGCATGAAGCTTCGTTTAGGATGTTCTCACTCTATTCCACGTAATATTGTGGAACAAAGACTTCAAAACAACTATGTTTTCTTTTTATTTTATTCTTCTCCAAGTCTTTATAAGGTTCAGTTTTGCTGTCTGGCTTTATAAAAACCAACCCATAAACCTTAAGAGACTTATCTTGAAAACACATATCCAATATAGAATTGCATGTAGTACTCTTTCAATGAATAACTCTAAACAGGACATTAAAGAGTGGGATGATTATTATTTACTGTAAACCATCCATACTGGACGCCATGTCAGTTTTGGTGAGGAAAAGAAATGCTTTTTGGCAAAAGTTCAGGATTTTCAGTATCCTCTATTATCCTTAAGTCTTCAGACTAGAAACGGGTACAGGGCCAGGAGTATAGGTGCTGAGGCCCATTCACACAGTCTCAGGAGAACCAATCAGGTGCGTCTCTTCCCTACGGTCTTCCCAAGCCAAACCACTGGACATCCCCGCCTATAACGTGTGACGGTTCCAGTTTCTCCCCATCCTCACCAGCCAGATGAAATTTTAAATCATTAAATTTCAATATGGGGCCCAGAGAAGCTCTGGGACAAAGTATCCACTCCTCCAACAACCCGTATGGGATATCTCTTTGGGACACACATGAGTTTTGGATCATGGAAGGAGAAAGAAACTAAATAGTCCGAGACCCTTTCCTGCAAGACGTAGGTACTGCTCTACCACCAATTTCCTATCGAGGGCTTAGGGCTCAACCTTCTGTCCTACTCTTAACCTTGAAAGGACTCAAAGCCCATCCACAGTGAATGTCTGCCTTACCCTAGATCCTAGTTCATAAGATCCTACAGGCCCACTGGACTGGAACAGAATATTTAGACTCTAGGAATAATGTGCTAGAAAAGAAAATAATCTGGCTCTGCCGGAGTTATAGACACTTGTGATGGGCCTCAGAACACTTTCCTTTCATACTACTTGAAAACATATGCACGACCACGTAAGAGTATTAATTTTAGCTGCTCAGAAGAACTGCTTCTATTTTGTTATCTGTTACATTTAGTTGCTTAGAGGAACTAGGAGTATCAGTGAATAATTCAAAATCAGATTACTTTTTCTACAAGTCTTATTATTACACTAGTTTGGGTCTCATACACTCAAATCACATAGCTGGTGGTTCTCACACATCCTCTCACAACAATCTCAAACTTGAGATTTGTAAAACTGTCCCTAAAAACAGTATGACAAACATTCTATAAATGTAATGAGATTAAAGAATAAGTGAATCAACATCAGTGAGAATTTTCTGAAGATTTCTTAATGATATATCTACATTAAACTAAATACACAGCCTATAACATATAAGAGCCCTTTAATGATGCTTGCATATTACTTTTAATTTAGATAGTAATCACGTAACTTATTACAAAACCAGACTTTTAGGGTTAGAATGGACCTCCTCATATGTATTTTAATGATGAAGCAACTGAGGCCACAAGAGCTGGGTGACCTAGGCAGTCACTGTAATAAATTCAGAATCACAGGTGCTAGCTAGGTTCAAGTTCTAACACTACTATCTCTAACATTACCACTTGAACAACTTGAACACTTGAACAACAATTCATGACCTTCGATTTCCTTACTTGTAAAATTGGAATAGTACATTATGTTCACAGGATGTTAGTGGGGAGCACCATGACATAGATTGCGGAAATGCCATTCTGTACACAACCCAGAAAATTTGCACACACCTTCTGAAGCTCATCCAACAACAGGTTTTTCACATGTTGCACTGAGGCTAGATGTGTATTTACTCTGACAGTTGTGAACGACGGAGGGTGTGACAAGTGATTTAACAGAGTTTCAAATCTCCTTTCTGCTTCTTGTTTACCTAGAGCAGATACAACCTGCAAGGAGGAACATAAGTTAATGTTTCAGTGTCCCTGTACGAATTAATGAACTAAAAATATTAAGGAGAACACGAATACCCCTTTGCTCAACTAATGAAACAGCTTTCAGCTACTGTTCAGTTCCATTTCATCTTGCTATAGGGTTTGTGTGTCAACAACACTTAAGAGAATGTAACACTTCACAGGGTTTTGGGGTTTAATCACGGAAATAAACTCCTAACAAAATGCTTGACATAAAAGGCTTGGAAAAAACACTGCCTCAATGTCAAAGCACTGTTAACATTTTGAACATATTAATGTCTGCCACACTTATTCATATAAATTCAAGATTTCATTTATTTATAATGTATTAACTGTTAACATTTTGTCAAGCTTTTGCCTGCTTACCTCATATACTAGAACGAGCTGGTTAGCAGCCTTTTACAACAGGAGTATTTTGAATAAGTAACATCGCTACTTACTGTCATCCAAAGGTCATCTACATCAGCTTTTTTTTTTTTTTAAGATTTTATTTATTTCTAGGAGAGAGAGAGAGAGAGACAGCGTGAGCAGGGGAGGGTCAGAGAGAGAGGGAGTCACAGACTGAAACAGGCTCCAGGCTCTGAGCTGGCAGTCAGCACAGAGCCCGACGCGGGGCTGGAACCCACGAACCGCGAGATCATGACCTAAGCGAAAGTCGGACGCTTAACCGACTAAGCCACCCAGGCGCCCCATACATCAGCTTTTTAATACGGTTTTTTAATGTAACAAATAGACATCATCCAAAAATGACAGGTAGCAAAGGTAACCTGTTAGAAATGGGGGCTTAAAGACTCAAACAACCAAGTTCCCCTCTGATAAACTGAAGCTTTATGAAACATGTATTTTCCCATTTTTGTCATCTATGTTTATTTTTTTGAGAGTGAGTGGGGGAGGGGCAGAGAGAGATGGGGACAAAGGATCCGAAGCAGGATGTGCGCCGACACCAGTGAGCCTCATGTGGGGCTCCAACTCACGAACCCCAAGATCCTGACCTGACGTCGGACGCTCAACCGACTGAGCCACCCAGGCGCCCATTTCTGTGATCTCTTGAGTGTGCCCTGCCTCACAGCATCTCCATAAACCACTTGCCAGCCTACTAACGCATCAGCATCAAGTATTGGTCCTCTCTCTAGTTTACTAAAACGGACCTTTACTTCCAATACTTTTACAAAGTAATGGCTTTTTTTTCGTAAAATTGTTTATAGGTAGTGGGTTTGAGGCAGAGATGGTGTCAAAGACAGGCACTGGATCTTCTTCTACAAAGCAGTATTTACTATTTTTAAAATTGCTGGGGAAAAGTGCTAAATGCCTCTATTTCTCTTAATATGCTCCTATAGTTTAAGTTGTTTGAAATCAAGAGAATGTATTTTCTCTTTCCATGCTGTCTAATCCCTTAATATAACCTTTGTAAACAAAATGCAGAGATCAAATTTTAAAAAGTCAGCTCTCTCCAAGTACGATTAACATTTAAGTGCCTTTACTTTGACTAGAAAAGCAAAGGTTTAGAAATATAGTTGCCTAGATGCAGGATAGTAAAACGTAAAGAGCACAAGCTTGGCAATCAAAGACAAGACTACTGCAGCCTTCGGAGCTAGGCACTGCGAAAATATTTGTTGAGGGCTTAGGTGCCAAAGCAATCCCAATTCCTTTCTCTCATGATTAGTATTTTAAAACAACCTTGTAATATTAAATATTTTTAACGTCCTCAGTCATCAGAGAGAAGAACATTGAGGTTAAACACTATGAGATAATTTACTCAAAACACAGGGACATAAATCCTGGACTCGGGATTCCAAGTCTGTATTCTTTTTTCATTGTACCTGAGCTCTTCAGGCGTCAGAACTCAGTCCTGTTACTTCACAGCGTGTCAATTTGGACACTTTGGACCTTCGAGTCTCTCACCTATTAAAAGGGAGAAAAGGGGCGTCTGGGTGGCTCAGTTGGTTCAACGTCAGCTGAGGTCAGGATCTCACGGTTCCTGGGCTCGAACCCAGCATCGGGCTTTGTGCTGACAGCTCAGAGCCTGGAGCCGGTTTCGAATTCTGTACCTCCCTCTCTCTCTGACCCTCCCCTGCTCATGCCGCCCCCCCCCCCGCCGAAATAAATAAAAAAAAACACTTAAAAAATAAAATAAAATGGGAAAAAAGCTCTACCAAGAAAAAAAAGAAAGAAAGATTGCTAATACTGATGTAAAGGTCTGCAAGTCACCTAGCACAACCGGTGGCATCTGAGGCATTAACAAGCTACAGTACCCCTTTCACCTGTCACACTCGGAGAGTGCAGGTGTATCTTCTCTGCAGGCCTTAAATTCTCGAGAACAGGACTCTTTTTCGCTCATTCTTGGAACCCCTTCAGTGCCATGCCCACGGCCAGGCACATAACCGCTTTGTTCCCCTCCCTTCCCTCACATTCCTAAGTGCTGAAACGTACACCTCATTCACCTCTGGTCTCGAAAGCATTAAATCCCTACGGGAAGATAGCGGCAGTTTGCACATTTGGAAAAAAAAAAAGCAGCAAGAAACAACGGCGTAAAGATCAGGTTTCGCTTTAGGCTTTTTTTTTTTCTTTTTGGTCTTTCTCCCGAGTGTGTAAATATTTTAATGTTTGCAAATATCATCTACCAGGTTTATTTGACCTACCTCCTTATTCATAAAACCCTCTTTAAGATACTTTTCAATCTCAGGTCTCAAAGATATCTTAGGGAAAATAGACATGTTTGCTATTTTTGTCCTCCTCCAAGAAAAATGCTGGGCAACGGTGACTTCTCTCTTTCCGAGTTAGCAGGGAGCAGCGTGTCGACGGTGAGTAACCAGCCACACGCGCCGCGACCACCAGATGGCCAGGGAAAATCGCGCCGCTCTTTGCAAGCTATATTCGGCTTTTGCGGAGGTACATCCACGCTTCCTCGAGCGTCGCCAGTTCGCGGCGGCTTCCTCGCCTCCGCCACGCCCGTCCACGGTCCTCCTTTAGGGACGCTCAGGGAAATAAATCACCGTGAGGCCACTTCACCCACGTTGCAAAGAACAGCACGGGGGGGGGGGGGAGCGGGGAAAGGAACGAAAATCAAAAACAGAACACTGACAGGTGACGGCGTAAAAACCGGCCTGGGAAACTGACGCGCACCCGCTCGGTCACGGTCAGTGTTCCGGAGCTCATTTCCAAAACCGCGCCCCCAACTTCTCGGCCGAAAGCCGCTTCCGGCGTGCGTCACTTCCGGCGACGCGGCGCATCTGGCGACCCAATCCGCGGCCGCAGATTGGCGCTACGTCACGTCTCCGGAGTTTCCCGACGCGGGGGGAGGGGGGACGCCCACGTGCGGGCGGCTTGAGCAGGGAGGGGGCGGCAGCCGCGCTGAGCACCCGGGCCCTGCGCCTGCGGTGCGTGTCCGGGCAAATGAGGAAACGCTGTGTGTTAAGTGGAAGGCCTGATAGTGGAGGGATCCAATTAGTTCCCCGCTGCGTGACCTGCAGAGAAAGCAGAAAGGCAGTTGATTTGAACCCAGAAGTCACCCTTTGATTTCAGAAATTACCCTAACCTCTCTGACGCATGCTAATCTGACTTCCGCTATGAATGAACGACGTTACTCGAATTTTCGAAAGCTGGGTTAACGGTGTGTTAATATCCATGAATGATCGGTTAAAACTTAAAAACCCACAATTTAGTAGTTGAGTAAAGCTCGCAGTTACCTGTATCATAGTTGATTTATGCTTCAAGGTGCCGAGACTCTGGGCATAATTTATGTGTTACAGATGAAGGAAAGGATTCAAAAGAAGGTACCTAATGAAAGTGAGACATTTGATGATCGAATAGGTAGCTAAAAATAATTATCTCCTTGACTTAGGTTTTGTTTTTTTAAATGTTTACTTGAGACACAGCATGAGCAGGGGAGGGGCAGAGAGAGGGAGACACAGAATCCGAAGCAGGCTCCAGGCTCTGAGCTGTCAGCACAGAGCCCGATGCAGGCCTCGAACTCACGGACCAGAGATCATGACCTGAGCTGAAGTCGGATGCTTAACTGACTGAGCCACCCAGGTGCCCCTCCTTGGCTTTGATTTTTGTTTTTGCAGCTCACCGTGGCCATTTATACTTAAGTATAGGACAATGTTTTTTCTAAAGTCCTTTTCTCTTTAAGTCTCACACAGGGATGTTTAAAAAGTTTAATGATTACTTTCTGGGATAAACATACCATGTTCTGTACAAAATGTTCTAACTTACGGCCATTATGCCACACAATCTTGTAATGTGGTTTTCGTTCTCTCTTTCACGGAGGAGAAAAACAAGGCTCCCAGAGCAGAAAGAACTTTGCAGCCCCACAGTTAGCGAGAAGTCAGGATAAAGATCACAAACACCTGTCATCTAAAACGAATACCAACTCTTCTCACCATGGTCTACTTCTTCAGTAAGTTCATGGTTTTTTCCCCATGGCTAAATCATCTAAAAGTGATTAGAAAAAATGTCTCCATCACGCATTGCCAGAGGAATTTTTGCAGCCTCAACATTACCACCCTAGAGCCAATAATGGTTGGAGTCTGTATTTAGGAGATGAGGGAGAGGAAGGACCGAGTTGGACTAGATTTGTAAACTCAGCGAGGGTAGACTTCCATCTCCCCACTCCGTACCCACTGCCTGAACACGTAATAGGCACTTAAATGTTGATTGACTAGGTGAATGGACAGGCATCTATGTGAACTAGAGAATGAAAACTGATAAAGCATGTATTTGCTGGAAATCAGTTCACTAGTCAAACACACGTGAATAGTGCTGAGGACTTTTACACTATCCTTGTTTAGACAGTATTGTAGTCACAGTTATGTTGATGAAAACTCCTCTTAGTGTTCTCAGGTTGGGTCCAAAAAAAGCATATGACAAATCTGAAGTTGGCATCGTGCATACATATGTCTAAGAAAAGGAAGAGCCTTACAGGAATATACCCATGTAAGGGTCATTTAGCTTGTATTTTCCCAGTGGGATGATATGGCCCCCAATGTGGGGGAGCAAAGTAATCTTAGGTACAATCTTGTAATCTTAAGTCTTAGTTCGTGGTGTTCCAAAGCTTAACCTTACCAAAAACCAAACATATTCCAAAAGATTCAATTCCATGAAGAAGGGCATGAGGGGATTAGGTAAAAAAAGTCTAGAAAGGCAGGGAATCTATCACTATCAACTCAACTGGAGGCTAAAGTCAAAGTGGATATAATCTCAGTTATGGAGGAGAGTTGTTTGGTTTTGAAAAGTTTCATTCTTAAGCCAAACATGCTGTCCTGGATTCTTGGTTCAAGCCATGCATGCAGTTTATCTTGGTTAATGGTAATAAATTGAATTCAATTCCTGCTGTAGCCAATTCTGCTACGTATTATCTAAAGATGGTTTATAATTAGTTCCTTCTGAGGAACAGTAGCTACAGTTGGTTGTTTTTAATTCCCTAGTGGTTCAATGTTTCATTTTTTTCTTGAAATTTTCATGTCTTTGATTTGCTTTATGTATAGTACTTTTATCTTTTTCTTAAAATTTAGTGAACTGGAGAGAAATATTACTGGCATTCGGTATTAATTAAAGGAAGTTACTTTCAATTAACACTTCAGAAAGTAAGTTATAATCCTAATGACCATATTATCAGGTTCCTTTTTTCATGACTTTTTTTCTTATTTCATGAGTTCAAAATATAGTCAAATAGTAACATTTCATAGAAGAGTGAGACCTTCTTTGGATGAAGGGCTACACTGAAATTAGTTTTTAAACAGCTTTTAAAGGAACGTTTCCAGAAAAAAATTAACAAAGGAGTTCTGTTTTTTAAGTACTATATTTAAAAAGTGTATTATTCAAATTTCTCTAGGTTAAATTATTCACAAGTATTCCTACCATCATATATAATACAAATGTACAATATCAACTAAATTGTATATTTTGTAAAAGATAATTCTGGTATGCCAGCATGATTTCTGTTTACATAATGCATAACCACATTTTGTTAATCAATTATATTCGTTTTTCAGTTGTGACTAGTTTTCTTACAGTTAATAAAAATTTCAAATTCCTAAATCTGCAAATAACACTTTTTTTTAAAAAATTTTTTTGTTTTATTTATTTCTAGGAGAGAGAAACAGCCTGAGCAGGGGAGGGTCAGAGAGAGAGGGAGGCACAGAATCGGAAACAGGCTCCAGGCTCTGAGCTGGCAGTCAGCACAGAGCCCGACGCGGGGCTCGAACCCATGAACTGCGAGATCATAACCTAAGCGAAAGTCGGACGCTTAACCGACTAAGCCACCCAGGCGCCCCAACACTTTCTAATGTGAAAGAATATTCTAAAAATATTTCAACAGTCCTGTTGTCTGCTAAAGTGTAGAGAAGATGATAAAAATTAGAACAGTTCTTTAACATAAAAGTTTCAGACATTTTGGGGCACCTGGCTGGCTCAGCTGATTGAGCGTGTGACTCTTGGTGTTGGGGTTGTGAGTTCGAGCTCCACACTGGGTGTCGAGATCACTCTAAAAAAAAAAGTTTCAAACATTTTGAAAGAGTAGAACCAATATAAGTATCAACAGCCCTGCTCAACTATAGTCATCCACCACTTAATTAAAAGTGAAAAAAAAATTCCTTCAAATTTACTTTCTAAAGTATCATTAAAATATTTAGTGATAAAAATCATTAAAATCCTAAAGATATTTAAGAAACAAGTAAATTTTTTTGCATCGAAGCTCTGCAAAAAAAAAAAAAACCTGCTTTATTTCAGAAACTATTTATTAGACATCTAAAAGCTAGAAAATAATGGAATGTAGTTTACATATGTATGTTTAACATTTGAAGAAACTAAGTTACAGAATCTAAAGGTTTTTTTTTAAAATAATGAAACTATGATTACACATATCCCTTTAAACCTCTGTTCACACAAACACAAGATTCTTTACATTGAAGCAAATTCGTGATCCTGACAGATAAACTAATTTACATAGGCTCTGTGGATACCTTTTCCTCTCTAAGGGACGTTATAACTTGTCTTTAATATGAGACAGTTGGAGCAGATTATCCCACATGAAAGTCTTAAAGGATCTTTGAATCATAACACTGGGAGAATTTCTTAAGTCATACATTTCATTTCTCTTCCTACAGGTAAGGAAAGTTTGGCCTGTTAAAAGGCTTTGCTCCCTGGGTTAAAATCTACCACGTGATGGAAGCCCATAGCCTTTTCAATTAAGTCCTTTCCTTTACTGATTTCAGGGGAATTTGGTTTCATGCCAGGCTGTAAAGATTTTAAATTTATTGGAATTTACCCAGGAAAAGAAGGTGGAATTGTGTAATAGGGTACAGTGCAGTGACAGATGGTAGTTACTTGTGGTGAGCATAGCGTTGACTCACTACGTTGTACACTTGACAGCAATGTAACATTGTGGCACTAAACTGAAATTTAAAAAAAAAAAGTGAGAGTGAATCACGTAGAGAATTGGCTTTTTGACTTAAAACGTTAGCCAAGAAATAAATTGAACTCCATTCCAGCGGCAAACAGTTCTTCCAATTATTAAGTTCATAATCTACATATTTGAAAAAAATTCCTAGTTCAACCGTTTCCTTGAAATTTCAGTTTCTTTGCTCTAGGCACATCACTTGGAGCTTTTGCCTCTATTTTATTGAACGGAAGAGATGACTGGGATTCCATTTCCATCAGAGGAAGTAATTTCCAGTAATTGCTTCAGAAACGTTGTGGGGTATTGTTTTTTATTTTCTTTTTTTTTTACTTTTTCATTTCGTGGGTTTGGGCTCCACGAAAAATTCCGAACGCGCGGCACGAGGCAACTTTAAGTCAATCACACGAACGAACTTTCTGGCTCCCGGCATTCCATGGATCGTCTCCCCAGCAATTCTATTTCGAATTCAGAATCGCGGTAGAACCCAAGCTTGCCTGCCTGCCCAGGATGACCGTTGCGAAAGGAACACTCTCGATTTCTGTGCAGTCACAGGGCAACAAACGGCAGAGGAACTGCAGCCGTCTCTGGATTTAGACGCGGGGACGCGCACTTGCCCAACAGCAGAGACGCGAGACCTGGAACGCGACCCGCCCGAGCGCTCACCTGGGGAAACTCCCGACCCCCACGCACCCAAGCTCTGGCTCCGCGGGCAGTTCGGAGCCCGCCCCCCGGAAGTGAAACCGAAGGAAACGCCACGTCGAAAGCGTGTGGAAACGTAAGCGCGCCGACGTCCGGCCCCGTCCTTCCGGCGATGGGGCGGGGGGGTGGGGACTCGCGAGGGGAGGCGGAGCGGAGGCGGGGCTTGGGGCCGGTTGAGGCTCTGGTGGGTAGGTGGGTTCAGACCGAGGGTACTACGGGTCGGCGTTGGGCTCAGCTGGCTCGAAACAAAGAACTATCCGGTAGGGACTCGGCGCGGTGCCTTCCGACCGGTAGCTGAGCGGCCGATCGCGGCTTGTCGGCCCGCCGGTGCGGTCGCCGCGCGGTCTCAGCAGGCTTCTCCTCGGGTCGCTACAGCCAGCGCCGTGGTGGGGGCCCCGGCGCAGCGGCACCTGCTGCTGAGGGACCCCGCGGCCCGCCCGGGTGCTCGTGATGGGGCTGATCTTCGCCAAACTGTGGAGCCTCTTCTGCAACCAAGGTGAGAAGGATGGAGCTGCGCCGAGGCTCGCCTCCGAGGAGGAGGGTCTGGCCGCCCTGGGGGACCGCCGGAGGCAGGGCTGTCGGCGGACCCTCACCCTCGGAGACGCAGAGAAGTGGTTTGCTCGAGGGGGCGGGTAGAAGCTCGGGATTTTAGCCTGGGAGAAAGTGCAGCGGAGACGGGACGTGTGGGAGAAACGGGGAGTGAAAAGAGGCGGCGTTTGGGATCCCAGAGTCCAGACTAAGAATTTGGGGATTGGAGCGAAGCCGATCGGGAAGGACCTAGTGATACCTGGAGGCGTTTTGCAGGCCTTTTCCGTCTCTGGTGAAGCATCCTGCGTCTTGCCTCGCAAATGTGCGCCCAGAAACCTATCAACTTTTTTTTTTTTTTAAATTTTTAATTATTGTTACTGGTGCTGCTTTGTTTACCGCCCAGGTCTGTAAGCCTTTGTGCCTTCCCGTTCTGTCTCGGGTCGCCGGCCCGCTCGCCCTCGGGAATGAGTTGCCTTGTGAGATACACGGGTTTCTGGAACCCAGCATCCCGAACCCTTTATTCCTTTCTTAGCTATTAGAGAACGAAATGCTTCTGGTTCTGTGCAGGAGATTACGTGGCCGCAATTAGCCTGGGACAGGTTATGAGACATTTGGAAGCTGGAAGTCCAAAGGGCCAAGGAGTTGTAAAACCTGTTCTGAGTCAGAAAGGATGAGAGGTGATGTCTTCTGAAGAGAGAAAATAAATACCCGGCCCCCCCCCCTAAAAAAAAAGAAAAAGTGGGAGGTGGGGGGAGGCTGACCATAGGTGAAGTTTTAGCCTTTCTCTGAACAGAATGCTTTCCTTAGTAATTGAAACTACTGTTTAAATTCAGTTTCGTTTTCTATTTATTTTTTTTATTTTTTTCTTTCATAGTTTATTGTCAAGTTGGATCGTTTTCTATTTAATACCCAGACGTAATAAAAACCCAGTGTTTTTTAATGATTACCAATTGTTACTGCTTAATGTGGGTTTTTTTCCCTGGATTTGAGAACTCGGGAAGAGAATGACATGACTTTAGTTCACTTGTTCCATAGCCGAGAACGCTAAAGTAGTCTTTTCTAAAGTTATAAGTAAATAAATATGTATGTGTATACACATGTGCTTATGTGTGTATATGCAATTATGTGTATATTTGCAATTACCACAGGTGTCACATCTCTGGTGCTTTCATAGTGCTCAGCCTTTAACTAAGGATACAGTCTATACATTCAATATGTGATTTTTTCCCCCAGAAGTTTATATTTTCCAGTCCTTGTTACTTGAAATCACTACTAGACGTAAATGTAAAGCTGCATTCTAAGACCTGGTAAAAACTGTAAAGATCAACACAGTTCTCCCCTGCTTACCTTTCCCCATAGTTTAAGGAACAAAACGTTACCAAAGTCTTGATTTCTCCTTGTATAATCCATCCTATTCTTCTTCTCCACTGTTTTATTTTTACTGTTTAATTAATGATTGATTTATTGAACCTTCCATAATCAGACTAGAAGGGAATGGAGGACTTAGGGGGAAGATTTAAGAGATGAAGAAAAACGTTCATCAGCTGCTTAAAGTCACAAACTTTATCAGGCCTCCTCAATCCCCATTACTATTTAGAGTTTTTCTTTTCCTTTAACTTTGCTGTTGAACATTTAGAGGTAGTGGTTATCCTGTCATTTTATCATTCATTCATGCAGCTGACATCTAGTCATGGGCCATAGGCCAGCCTTCGGTTAGGCATAGCAGATACAAAGATGAAAAACAAACAGAAAAGGTAACATAGTTACTTGTTCTCAAAGTACTCAAAGGTCAGTAAATGAGACCTGGGGGGAAGGGGGGGGAAGTGCAGTGTGGTAAATTTTTGAACAGACATGTATAGAAGCGTGGCTGTGATTGCCAATAAGTGATTAATTTTTCTCTAGTGGTTCCTGGAAGACTACAGGGAAAGGTATACTTGTACTTTAATGTCAGTAGGAGCTTACAGTGATTAGAGGGAGTAGAAGGGCCATATTATTCTAGGCTGAAGGGCTAATAATATGCAAATGGGAGAGTGATCAAATACTTTGGTACATTGAAGGAAGCTGAAAATAGTTTAGTTTGGCGGTGTCTCCATTTGCCTGTGGGGGAGTTAGAGGGGATGAGGTTGGAGAGGTAGCCCCTTGGAACCAGATTGCAGAGGGCCTTGTGTGTCCACCAACTAAGGCATCAAACTACAGAGCAAGCCACGGGGACCGTTGAAGAGTTTACTCGCTGTTATTTTTTAAACGGGGAATAATGTGAGGAGACCGATACTTTAGTCTCTGTTTTTTTTACTTTCTGTATCGACAGCATTAACTGACAACCTCAGCATTTTCCATTTTCACCACTGTAATACAATTTATCCAGAGATACTCAGATGACTCGATCTTGGTTGCATATTAGAATAATAAGCCCAAGGCCCTGCCTCAGACCAGTTAGATCAGAATGGGGCAGGGTGACCTGGGCGTCAGTGTCTAGGTGATTCAGATTTGCAGCCAGAGTTGAGAAGTACATATGTTACTTTAAGGACTCCTTTCCCGTCTTTTTTTTCCTTTTTTTTTTTTTAAACAATATTTGCCTCCCATCTTTTTTTTTTTTCCATAGCATTTTACAGCACAAAGCTTCTAATCTTAAATTTGATACCTTTCTGGGAATAAATGTGCCAAAGCATGTTTGTCTAAGTGAAACTGACAAAGTACACAGTTTCGGCAATTTGTATTGCTTAATTGGGATGCGGTTATCGACGAAGGGAGTACTTTCAAATCGGATCATCTTTACAAACTTGTGTTTGTATCTGTTCTGGCACATACTTCCGTATTTTTGAATGGTATGCCTCTGTGGTAATTTTAAACATTATCAATTGTCCTTTGAGATGTGATGGACATAGATGGTATTAGTGTCCGACGAATGAATCAGTTGTCTTATTATGGGAGAAAAGAGAGCTCTTAGGCCCTTTTCCCTTATCATCCCAATAACTGTGTTGGTTTGATACACACCGTCTTTTCATTTTCAGTGATTGTAAAATTTCCTCGTCCCCTACCCCAGCCACAGTGTGCTCTAATTATGTTTCCCTTTTTCCTATAACTTTTTTCCCCTAGAGTAAATAATTACAACATCCCATTGCCTTTGTTTTCTTTGCATATTTGACTAAGCCCTTTCATTTTATCCCAGAATTCCCCATACAGGTTCCCCTATATTACACTCAGTCGCATGAGCGATCTTTGGTCGCACCTCCCTCCGAACTCCCTCCTGCTCCAAACTGCACTTGCTTCACGCTGCCTGCTACGCAGCTGTGCTGGATTCGTCTTTAGAGTCATCCCAGGAATTTCCTTTGCTTTTTCTCTTTCACTAGAACTCATATCTTTCTTGCTTTACCCTCTTTCTTTTTTTCTTTCTTTCTTTTTTTAATGAAGCACATCCTACAGAAATTTCCTGCGAGGGTGTCCAAAGCAGTCTTTTTTTTTTTTTTTTTTTTACAGTTGCAAATGCCTGAAAATGTATTAAGTCTGTCCTGAAAATATATTTATCCTCATTTTTGATTTATAATTGGGCCGAGTATAAACTTCTGAGTTGGAACACCTCTCTTTCAGAAGGTATTTGAAGGTATTGTCGTTGTCCTTAGCTTCTAGAGTTGTTGGGAAGATAAGTATCGTTCTTCCTCTGCTGTTTTTCTCTTTGTCTTTCTAGTAGATTTCAGAGTTTTCTGACTCTCCCTGGCATTTTTATTTTATTTTATTTTTTTAAGTTTATGTACTCATTTTGAGAGCGAGAGGAGGGGCAGTGAGAGGGGGGAGAGAGAATCCCAAGCAGGCTCCGTGCTATGAGCATGGAGGTGGACAGAGGACTCGAATCCATGAACTGTTAAATTATGACCTGAGCTGAAATCAAGAGTCCGACAGACACTTAACTGACTGAGCCACCCAAGCACCCCATCCCTGATATTTTTAAATTTGAAATGCACGTGCCTTGTTATGTCTTTTTTGGTTCACTGTGCTAAGCTCTGGACCTTTTTATTTATTTTTAATTTTTTTTAATGTGTTATTTATTTCTGAGAGAGAGAGAGAGAGAGACAGCATGAGCAGGGGAGGGTCAGAGAGAGAGAGAGATACAGAATCTGTAACAGGCTCCAGCACAGAGCCTGATGTGGGGCTCGAACCCAGAAACTTGAGATCATGACCTGAGCTGACGTCGGATGCTCAACCGACTGAGCCACCCAGGCGCCCCAGCTCTGGACCTTTTTACATAAAATTGGACATTTATAGTTGTAAGAATTTTTTTTCCTCTTAGGATTTTTTTCCTCTGCTTTTTTGGAAATATTGGTCATATTGTACTACTTGATGTCAAGTATTCTTTCCCATTTTACTGTCTTTTTTTTTTTTCAGTTCTATTTTCTGGAATATTTCCTTTGTCTTCCAGTCTTCCTATTGAGTATTTTGATTCTGCTATATTTTTAATATATAAAAACCTTTTATTTGTTAAATGTTATTTTTTAATTGCTCTTAAATTTTTTTAATGTTCATTTATTATTTTGAGGGACAGAGCATGAGCGGGGGAGGGGCAGAGAGAGAGAAGGAGACACAGAATCTGAAGCAGGCCCCAGGCTCAGTCTCCAAGCTGTCAGCACAGGGCCCAATGCAGGGCTCAAACTCACAAACTGCAAGATCTTGACTGAGCCAAAGTTGGACGCTTAAACTACTGACCACCCAGGCTCCCCCAAAGTTTATTTATTTTGAGAGAGAGAGAGCGCGAGCATGAGCAGGGGAGGGTCAGAGAGAGAGAATCCCAAACACGCTCAGTACTATCAGGGCTTAACCCGAAGTAGGGCTTAAACTCTTGAACCCTGAAATCATGACCTGAGCTGAAGTCAAGAGTTCAATGCTTAACTGACTGAGCCACCCAGGCTCCCCTAGAAGTGCCGTTGTTAAGTCATAGAGTAGATATACGATTAGTTTTGTATTAGATTGTTTTCCAAAGTGTTAAACCATTTTTATACTCTCACCAGCAGCGTTTGAGACTTCAACTCTTCTTTACCAACATTTGATGTCAGCAGTCTTTTTAATTTTAGTTACTTCTGTTAGATGAATAGTGATACGTCATTTTGGTTTTAATTTGCATTTTTCTGATAACTTTTGGGTATTAACGCACCTTTTTCATGTGCTTACCAAACATTTGGTTTTCTTTTGTGGAACGTTCAAATCCTTTTCCCGTTACATTGTTTTCTCTAAAAAATTATATATAATTATTCATATCTCCAGGAATTGAGACCTTTATCAATATATGTTTGTGAATATTTTACTCCAGTTTGTGGCTTCCTTATTCATTTTCTTAATGGGATTTTTGGCTAACTGGAAATTTTAAATTTTGGTGAAGCCTGATTTTTTTTCCAGCTTTTTTTTTTTTTTAAACGATTGTTGCTTTCTGTGACCTGTTCCTTTCACCTACACGCGTTGGCTTTTTGGCTTCGGTCTGTGAGCCCTCTCAGATTACTTGGCAGTTATGATGTGAGTATTGGGGATTGGAACTCATTATTTTTACGTGGATATCTGCTTGTTCCAGCTTAATTGACTGGAAGACTTTGCTTTGCCAGTAGATTGCTTTAGAGCGTTTGTCGAAAGACTGGGAGTCTTTTCCCTCTTGCACTGATCTAGACGCCCGTCCCAATGCCACACTACACCATCTTGATTATTGGACTACTTCACAGTGAATTTTGTAGTCTGATAGTGTCAGTCGTCCAACATGTTTGTTAATCTTTTAAAAGATTTTAATTTTCTCTCTTGTTTTCTGTTTTCTATTTTACTAATTCCTACTCCTTCCTTCCTTTCATCTACTTACTTTGGGTTTACTCTGTACCCCCCCATCCCATCTTCATAAGGATGGGGTGTGTGTCATTGTTCTTGCCTCTTCTTCCATTCACGTGTAGCTTTTTTTTTTTTTTTTAATGTTTTATGTATTTCTGAAAGCGAGAGAGAGACAACATGAGCAGGGGAGCGTCAGAGAGAGAGGGAGACACAGAATCTGAAGCAGGCTCCAGGCTCTGCGCTAGTTGTCAGCACAGAGCCCGATGTGGGGCTCAAACCCACGAATTGTGAGATCATGACCTGAGCCACCCAGGCTCCCTTGTAACTTTTTTTTAAGTTCATTTATTTACTTTGAGAGAGAGCACAAATAGGAAAGGGGAAGAGAGAGGGAGAGAGAGATTCTCAAGTAGGCTCCGCATGGTAAGGACGTGAACTCACAAACTGTGAGATCATGACCTGAGCCCAGATCAAGAGTCAGATGTTCAACCGACTAAGCCACCCCAGCTCCCCGTATATATAACATTTTAAAGCCATAAGTGTCTTTCCTAAGAAGTGTGTTAGCTTCATTCCACAACTTTTAACATGCTGTTAACGTCACTCAGTTTGAAATGTTTTAATTTTTTTGTTTGTGATTTCCTTGACCTATGGATTATTTATAAGTTTTCAAATATTTGTTTTTCTAAGTAGCTCATTGCTGGTTCCTAACTTAATTCCCTTGTCAGAAATATACTCTGTAAGGTTTCCAGTTTTTATCACACTTATTGAGGCTTTTTTATAGTCTGTCCAAACGATCTCCTTGGTGCATGTACCATTTGTGCTTGAAAAACATAATCCGCAGTTGTGTGCAGTACTCCATAAAATGTTTTTTAGGTTATGGTGGTGGTTTAACGTTGTACTCACCCAGTTTACTTGTGATTCTCAAATCCAGTTTTTCCCCACATTGCCCAGTATAACCCATTAGTAAGTGACACAGTCCATTTAGTGAGGATCAGCATTTAAAAAAGAAATGAACAGGGTCATCTGGCTGGCTCAGTCAGTAGAGCATCCAGCTCTTGATCCCAGGGTCGTGAGTTCAAGCCCCACTTTGGGCATGGAGCGTACTTAAAAAAGGAAAATAAATAAAGGAATGAACATTCTAAAACAGAAACGATCACAGTGTATCTCAGTAAAGGTACCATTTTGTGAAACTTTTGTTTCAGTTGTGTGTATCCTGGGTCATAATGCAAAATATGTTTAACTGTGGTCATGGTCCCACAAGTTTGAAAACCATGCATTATCTCTACCCCTTAACATTTGCCTTCCCTGGGGCGCCTGGGTGCCTCAGTCGGTTAAACATCGACTTCAGCCCAGGTCCTGATCTCCCCGTTGGGGTTGTGAATTCGAGCCCCACTTTGGCGTCTCTGCTGTGCAGGTAAAGCCTGCTTCAGATCCTCTGTGCCCCTCTCCTGCTCGCTGGCTCGCTCTCTCCTAAAAATAAAATAAAACCATTAAAAAAAAATTTGCCTTCTAGCTTGTAACCTTCCACCAGGCAACATTTGAATTCTCTAGAGAACTGCAGGAGTTGAAATCAATTTCAGTGTTTCCTTGTGGACGCCTTTCTTATCATGGCCTTTGTTTGGCGAGTTCGAATCTTTGGTCTTTGGCACTTCACTGTGGTCTCTGACCTTAGTGTGTGTTACCTGTCAGACTCTGATTTCTTGCCTTCTTACCTGTATTTAATCCCCTTATCTACCAGAAGAGTGTTTTTCTTCTATCCAATAAGCTCTTCCTATTTATTATTGTATGATTTTAAGATTCAGTTGTATCGTAAGGATGGGGAGGCATCACACTGGGAGATCAGTGGCCAGACTTCCCAGCACGTTATTTAACCTAAGACTCAGTTTCCTCATCAGTAAAATGAGGAGTACCACCACTTTCTCATGGAATGATTGTGAGGATTAACTAACACAGTGCCCATCAAACAGTCATACTGGCACTCTGTAATAGTCCTTTTTACTATTGACATTTATTTCCTCAGCTGAGAGTTGGATTCTAGATCTCAGTTATCCTTGGGGCGCATGGGTGGCTCAGTCGTTTGAGCATCCAACTTTGGCTCAGATCACGATCTCACGGTTCGTGGGTTCGAGCCCCACGTCGGGTTCTGTGCTGACAGCTCAGAGCCTGGAGCCTGTTTCAGATTCTGTGTCTCCCTCTGTCTCTGCCCTCTCCTGCTCATGCTGTCTCTCTCTCTCTCTCTCTCTCTCTCTCTCTCAGAAATAAATTTTTTAAAAAGTTAAAAAAAATTTTTTTTTTAGACCTCAGTTATCCTTGGGAATATTATCAGATACTTCTGTATCTTTTGCTTTGTACTAATGATGGTGTATTGTAAGTGTTTATTTACATACCTGCCTTTAAGATTTTGGAGGGTAGAGAGCTTGCCTTGTTAGTCTCAATCACAAATGTTACAGTCAGGCATAAAAGGAACTCAATAAATGTTGAATCGTTTACTCATCAGATTTATGTAGCTGCTCTTAACAAAATGTAGACAATCCAGGAATATGGATACTGTGGGGGAGTGGGAGAGACTGAAGAATTTGGAAGGGGACTTAATACTTTCTAGCAAAAAGAGCGGAAAAACAAATGGTGGCTCTTACCATTGTTTACTAGAACACATTACTTAAATACATAGGACATTAATTTCTTATCTAGAACATAAGCAAGACTGCCCAGGTCAATAAGTGTTCTTGGAGACCTTGGTTCCTCAGAAATGCCTTTATAGGTGGCACATTTGTAGGTGAAGAGGTGGGAGAGAAGGAATAGATCTGAAATTCTGCAGTCTCTTCCAAGCTGTAATGTTTTATGATTCGATAACCAGTATAAGACAGAGTTAGTTGTTTTTATGGCTTTTCCTTTTTTTCTTTTCAAGAGCCAGACTTCCTTGGGTGCTCAACATTGTCGTGCAGGCCTTCAGGTCTCAGACTGTGACATCCTGTCTTCTGACTTCTTAACACCTACCCCTTGCAGCAGTTCAGACTCCCTTTCTGTGTATGCAAATCCCCAAATTTGCTGAATCACCAGATTTGCCATAGGACATTTTTACTTGTTTCCTTGCGAAGTTATTTACATACTCTTTTCACGGGAGGCTCTTGTTCTGTGATGGTGTTGGTGCAGGCAATATGTCTAGAAGGTAGTGATCCCCATTTTGTGACATCTTCGGGGCTTTCTTATATTTTAAAAATAAAAGTCGATCATCTTAGCACACACATTTCTTTGATATTTCTTCCACTTGTTTTTTGAAGTTTCTTTTTCCATCCTTTTTCTCTTAAGCCGTCTTTTACCTGTGTTTTTACCTGTGTAAGTGCTTTTTTAAAAAAAATTTTAATGTTTTCTATTTATTTCTGAGAGAGAGACAGCGTGAGCAGTGGAGGGTTGGAGAGAGAGGGAGACACAGCATCTAAAACAGTCTCCAGGCTCTGAGCCAGCTGTCAGCACAGAGCCCGATGCAGGGCTCGAACCCACGAACACTGAGATCATGACCTGAGCCGAAGTCGGACGCTTAACCGACTGAGCCACCCAGGCACCCCGAAGCAAGTGCTCTTAATACTTTTGTTTTGAAGCTTCATTCTGTATAGACTTTATGTCTGTATGCCCTGCTTACAGCATAGTAGGAGCCAGCTTTTAAGGAGATCCAAGAGAGCAAACACTATAGCCAAGAGTGCAGAGAAACTTTTGTGCAAACACTTGATGAAAGTTAAACAAAAGCTGTTCAACTGGACTTTCATTTAGTATAAATAAACATGCTTTGTGTTGACCCTGGACAGGCATGGATTCCTAAGTAGAACTGGAAATGCTCTCCACTCAGACCTCTGTTCTGGGAAGAGGTACAGCCTGGTGTCCAGGAAGAGATTTCTTTTTTTTCTTTTCTTTTTTCTTTTTTTTAATGTTTATTTACTTTGAGAGAGAGATACACAGCATGAGGGAGGGAGGGGCAGAGAGAGAGGGAGTCACAGAATCTGAAACAGGCTCCAGGCTCTGAGCTGTCAGTACAGAGCCCCATGTGGGAGTCGAACGCACGAACTGAGAGATCATGACCTGAGCCAAAGCGGGCTGCTCAATTGACTGAGCCATCCAGGCGCCCCATGAGATTTCTGGTAACGTATGGTGATGGGGTGACTGTCACAGGCTGTGCAGGCACATTTCAACATTTGGATGCCTTGTTAACTCTGATACTTAGGGTCGTGTTTTAACCCAGACTTATTTGGCTGTCCGTGAAAGTTTGTAAGTTGTATGTACATACTCTGTCCCCAACATACACATTTCTGGCCCCAAACATGGGCAGCTCCTAACTCTGGCAGTATATTGAATTTAACGCTACTGAAAAACAATAAAGAAGGTAAACTTTGATAACTTCATTTGCAAAAATCATTCTTAAGAATTTAGTATTGTCCATGTTCATAGTCTTCCCTCTTTAAGGTTAAATGAGAATTGACTGTGTCTCAGTCTATCAACTAAATACTTCATTTTCATGGAGAGGAGTTGAAGAATATACAGCTTACATATCCAAGTTGAGGATCAGTTGAAATTATAAAAGCATAGAGTTGTGCGGTTTTCTCACAACTGTAAATATTTCAGTTCTAGGGAGTCAGAAATCGCCACTGCTGGCTCCATAAGTAAAAGTGATGTTAAATGTCTGATGTTCATCCGATGGGCAGCCACTCAAAATCTGACCTTTAGGAGATAGGTTTTTTCCCCACCTGACTGAGATTGAATTGAACTATAATGATGTATTTTGAAAGGTTTTTTTAATCTATTAGATAAACAATAAAAAATGTCTGGTGACATAGTACAAACTTACATGCATCTTTTTTATATCTGCTTTAGTTAACTGTGACAGGTAAAGGAAACTATTTTATCATGACTACAGGAAATCACTAAGCATTATATAATTGAGGTGATATTTTTATGTTTCTGTACATAACATAAGGTCGGTATGTGGCCTGTTGATTACCCACAACTGAAAAGCAGTACAGAACAAGTACCTTAAGTCATGTGCTTTGTAACATCAAGTGGTATCAGATGCCACTACATGATTTATCTTTTATTCATCAGACATGACTTGTGGACATTGAGAGCAACATACTAATTTGATTTCCTTTTCTCCTTACAGTAAAGGTATGTGTCATTGTCTGTGTTTTTCTTGAATACATAAAAATTTGACTAACTGGCATCGGTGAACTCAAGTCCTTGGTCACTGGCATACTCAAGTGGCAGCAAAGTACAATGGAGGCCTTTGAAGACAGAAGGAAGAATTACAGTTATGCCATGGAGTACAAACAGCTTTTATTTTGTACTTGGCTTTTTAGTAAATGGCCTTTGAACTTGATTTCCCTCTTTTTGTACAGATGATGTTCGAGAGATGCCTTTTCAAAGAAAAGATTTAAAAAACACTCTGTTGGGGCTCCTGGGTGGCTGGCTCAGTGGGCTGTGCATCTGACTTAGGCTCAGGTCATATCTCATGGTTCGTGGGTTTGAGCCCCACATCAGGCTCTGTGCAGTCAGTCAGTCCAGAGCCCGCTACCAATCCTCTGTCTCCCTCTCTCTCTGCCCCTCCCCTGCTTTCACTCACTTTCTCAAAAATAAACATTAAAAAATAAATAAAATACATTTTTGGGGCACCTGGGTGGCTCAGTCAGTTTAGTGTCCAACTTTGGCTCTAGTCATGATCTCACCATTCATGGGTTTGAGCCCTGCTTCTGTCTCTGTGCTGACAGCTCAGGGTCTCAAGCCTGCTCCAGATTCTGTTTCTCTCTCTCTCTCTCTCTCTCTCTCACTCTCTGCACCTCTCCTGCTCATACTCTGTCTCTCTCTTTCTCTCTCTCTCTCAAAAATAAGCATTAAAAAATTTTAAAAAGTAAAATATAACACACTGTGTTATTTCATGCTTTTATTTATTTTTGTTATTTCATACTCAAAAAAACCCTCTTTTCTGTTGATGATGATTTATTAGAATATAGACTCAGGTTGTAGATGATAATATCAGAAGATAGGCCTCAGTTTAACTGAAGGATTGATATAATACCTTTATTATAAGACCGAGGTGAAATTGTTTTGTCTTAATTGCTAGAATTCCCTATCACTGAGGAATCTGAAAAAGACCTGAAATTAATCTCACTGTAATGAAACGCACGTTCTTTTGGCCTTCAGAGTTTGTCACCCCTGACTTAGTTCAAATTGAGGACCAGTCTTTGAAAATGATACATTATAAGGGCGCCTGGGTGGCTCAGTCAGTTAAGACTCTTGATTTCAGCTCAGGTTATGATCTCGCAGTTCATGCTTGGGAGTCTCTCTCTCTGCTTGTCCCCTCACGCTCTCTCCCTCCCTCCCTCTTTCTCTTACTTAAATAAACTTTAAAAAAGATGCCTTGTTTATTATGAGTTTTGCTATCACAGGCCTTCAATACTCTGATCACCATCATCATACAAAATGTGAAGCGAGGGGCAGGGCTGTTTGAAAATGGCCCTGGGTGTTGGTGGTTCACTTCAGTGGCCTCAACAGTGAGCCGTGTGGTGCTGCTCCCTTACCTTTTCCTTTCCCAGCAGCAGTGTCTGCGCACGAGTTTAGCTTACTTCCAGACTAATGGCTTCCTTCTCACTCCTGCAGGGACCCCCTGGTCTCCAGATGCTGGGCCAGTGGTTTCCAGCTATTCCCCCAAATTTAGTAATTTTTTTAATGTTTTATTTATTTCTGAGAGAGAGAGAGTGTGTGAGCAGGGGAGGGTCAGAGACAGAGGGAGGAGATACAGAATCCAAAGCAGGCTCCAGGCTCTGTGGGCTCTGAGCTGTCAGCACAGAGCCCGACGCGGGGCTCGAACCCACCAACCGTGAGATCGTGACCTGAGCCGAAGTCAGACGCTCAACTGACTGAGCCACCCAGGCGCCCCATGTTCCCCCAAATTTAGAGTGCTTGTCCCTCAACTGGAAGAGGGTTTTCACTCTTGTCCTGTAAAGGGAGGAAAATAAAGATTGGCTCCTTTAGAAATGAGGGGATATGCACCCAAAAAGTCCAGAAAGGAGAATTCTAGTGAGTTATAATAAGCCAACAAGTTTCGTTCTGTTTCGCGTTTTACAAAGCAGCTTCTGCCGTAGGGAAAAAAGCCCTTGGAGAGAAACCTGTCCTTTGTCCTGCGCTGTTAACGGCAGTACCGACAGTGTTGGGGTTGTTAGAGATGCATAAAGACACCTCATTTGTCACCTAAGAACTTGTCTGTGAATAGTGGCCTCTGTTTTTGACTGAGTCTTGACGCTTTAGAGTAGGAATATGAGCGGATGTCTGATTACATGTATAATCCGAATTTTGATATTACGAAGGTTAACAAGAGCATCAGGATTCTGATAGGAAATATGGCAGATCGTTGGCTAAAAATAAATCCATTGTGTTGTGGTTCTTATGAAGGTTCACTGGTAGCCTTTTGAGCATTTCCGCCCTGGGGAAGAGAGCTATCTGTAATGTGTTCCGTAAAGGTTAAAATCTAGAGAAGATGATTCTAAAGTGTCTTCTCTGTGCTCAAGGGAGGTTTCAGAGTATGTACCACTTAACAGAATAATTAGGTGGGCCTTAAAATCTGTCTGGGAAACAAGTGACTGTTCTGTGCATGGCCCCAGAGGGAGAAGACTCCAGAGGTTTTTGTTGCATGGAGAGCAGAAACCGTACCTGCTCAAAAGAGTTGTAAAATCCAGATTGAAAAAGCATTGAGGACAAAGTAATTGCGTTTTTATCTTTAAGTTAATGGAAGGAGGGGCACCTGGGTGGCTCAGTCGGTTAAGCATCCAACTCTTGATTTCATCTCAGGTCACGATCGCATGGTTCATGGGTGCGAACCCCACGCCTGGCTCCACATTTGCAGTGTGGAGCCTGCTTGGGATTCTCTCTCTCCTTCTCTCTCTGCCCCTCTCCTCTTACATGTGCGTGCACTCACTATCTGTGTCTCCAAATAAACTAAAAAAAAATATATATATATATATATATATAATGGAAAGAATGAGAAACTGATGGAGAGAATATGTGTGTCAAGGAAACCTTTTCAGTTTTGTGTTAGAAATTGGATTTCTTCATGAAGGGAAGAAACAATCTCGGTGGATGTAGGTGGGAAAACTTGCAGGTGTAAAAATAACTTGATAAAAAAGCTATTATGATTATCGGGGACGACAAGCACGTGTGTAAAATAAGTTTTGTAAACTTTGATTATGCATCATAGTGCCTTGTCAGGATTACAATTTGTGATTTTTCCCCCAACACAGCTTCTTGTATACATCCCTCTTACCCCCATCTCACATTCATTTATAAGCCAGCCAGGCGGAGACCAGCGTACTACATTGCCTCCCCTACCGTAGGTAACCTTGACATCGTGAAGCTCTCTTGACTCTGTGTTTTAACAATCCAGTAATAAGAATCCACTGAATGATCCTCATTAGAAAGCTAAGTAATAATCAGTGTTGAAAGCTTGTAATTGTAGTATGCAGTAGTGTTAAATGTTTCCGGTTTGTTTTCTTTTTGTAGAACACAAAGTAATTATAGTGGGACTGGATAATGCAGGGAAAACCACCATTCTTTACCAATTGTAAGTATAGTTATTTAAACAGTCTTCATTATTTTCATTACCGGGGCCAACCTTGTGTAATTAGTAAGATACCATTGTAATATAACGGGAAAACTTAAACATATGGTTTTGTATTTTACCGAGCACACAATGTGTTTCAAAAGTGAATTAAACTGCCGTATGTTTGGTACAGCCTTCACAGACACTTGTCTTTTTCCGACTTTGCAAGAAAGGCTTAATATTAAACCAAAATAAATAAAACATCCATAATCGTGCTACAGTGAGGTGATGTAGTGCATTTCACTTAATTCTTCCCACACCGAGGGTCACACAAGTAGACAAGTATCTCTAGGAAGCTTTTTGCCTCTCTCTTGACTAATAGCTGTGAATTGTTTAACTTAGCCAGACTTGTCAAATCAAAAGAAATGAAGATCATCCCCTGAAAGTCCTGCTTTTGCAGCTCGCAGCCAGGAAAGGCTGGCCACTTGCAGAGAAGTGCATTAATACTTGAAGGGAGTTTTAAGAGCCTATCAGTCCTCTTGTCAGAGTAGCTCTCCTTATCCTGTCGGGATTAATGAAACGATCCGTGTTAAGCGGTGGGACTGGATCTACACCGCAAGCACTGTAACAAACAGTCGTAAGATCCAGTGCACGGGTGTGTGGCTCTCACCTCTCCCCACCTCACCCTCCGTATGTCCGCGGACGGCTCTCCGGAAACACTTCACGTCAGCCGTGCCCAGTGTGTTTTTCAGCTACTTTGCGAGAAAGCTCCCCACGTGGCTGGTTGTTTTACGGTAGAATAACTACTTGTTTTACTTTAAAACATTGATCCATTGTCCATTATCTATTTTAATGTGACTTTGCCTTTAAACATCAAATAAAAACATGCCAGAAACCTGTCAGTTATTGAAATAACTTCCCACATAGATTCAAAAATGTATATAAAACCCAAGAGACAGTTGCAAGCTTCTCCCAAAACAGTGTCAGCATATTATAGGCAAATACATATTGAATGAATGAATTACTGTATCTTAATGAATAATTATAATAAATGTGGTATGAGCATTAGTATTCTAAATATATTTACAGTTAATTTTTAATTAAAATTTTCACTTGCCTATAGCCTTATCTTTTTAAGGCTGTGGTTTAGGTTAATAGGCCTGAGCTAATTTTTATGGCTGACCCAAATCTCAGTTTGCTCTCGTAGATAGTCTTCAGAATGATACGGAGCCCGCTATTTCAGTGGTTGCTGCTTGGCAAGCGCTGATGTCACAGTCACCTAGAAACTTGCTCTTTCGGGAAAGGGCACTGCTTTTGCTCTGATAACAAGAACATGGTGGTCTGGGATTTTGGCCACAGGAATACGAACTCACACCACAGGGTTCGCATCTCTCCAGATCAAGCCTTTAGTTTATTCCATTAAAAGAGAGAAAAAAGTCTTCCTTCAAGAGTTGTTCTTTGCCTAGGTATTTGTTTGCACACATTGTCCTCCAAAGTTCTAGTTTTGATGCTGTCGTCTGTACAAATAAGGAAGGTTGGTTCCTATTAAAGGGAGGGAGAAAACACCCCTCAGATTCTCAGGATTTACCAGAGATTTCTTATGGTGTCTTTCAACAGCTTAATGAACGAAGTGGTTCATACGTCTCCAACCATAGGAAGCAACGTTGAAGAAATAGTCGTGAAGAACACTCACTTTCTCATGTGGGACATCGGTGGTCAGGAGTCCCTGAGATCGTCCTGGAACACGTATTACTCAAACACAGAGGTATTCCAAGCCGATTTGCGCACGTTAACAACAGGCACCACAGAGTCAGCCCAGGAACTAGATAGGCAGTACGAAAGAGGCGTGCTGACAGTTGCTTTTCAACAAGATCCTTTTCTGTAAGGAGCTTGAGGTTTTCACATAGCAGAGAAGAGGCGAGTAGAAAGAGCGAAGCCCGCTGTCGTTGGCACGCGCACTGCAGGGCACACTCTCTCCGTTCACCCTCACGGCTGTCCGGTCCCACCTCTGCCCTGCGAGAAAGCGTCGGGTCACTTAGATGACCTGTCCCAAGGCCGCACAACCGTATGACACCCTGGTTAGGGAGGAATAGAAGATTTTTGAGCGTAACTGAATACAAGGTTTTCAAGTAACGTGAACTGAGCATTCAGAATGCTGCTGAGATTATATTTTCGTTGAAAAACAAATGGCTTTGCAGCACCCACCCCCAACTTCTCTGTCACTTACTTCGTCACTTTGCTGCTTCAGAGCCTGCCCAGGAAACAATCTGGACTGGCTTCTATTTCTGTGTTTATTTCTTGTTAGGCAGATTTTTTTTTTTTTAAACCATGCAGTGCTATCGAGAGAGATTTATCTTCGAGTATACTAATGTACAATTGCATCCATAATTTCCCTTCACAGACGACGACATCTGACCAATTCTTTTTTCCTAAAATGAAGCCCATTAAAAATTGAGTGGCTTTTTTGAAGGGCATGTGCAGAGGAGGTGGGGAGATGCAAGGCATTTTTGGTGAACAAGTTTCCTTTTTAAATAAACATGTATTCCTCTAGATTTGTATTGCAATAGCATACAATTCTACATATATATATTCCAGTGGAGTTTGTGATTGGTCCAACCAAAATGGCATATCCTAGATCTTAAGCAGTTATAGTAGCACTTAACATTTCTTTTTTTTTTTTAATTTTTTTTTTATATTTGTTTATTTTTGAGGCAGAGAGAAACAGAGCATGAGTTGGGGAGGAGCAGAGAGAGAGGGAGACACAGAATCTGAAACAGGCTCCAGGCTCTGAGCTGTCAGCACAGAGCCTGATGTGGGGCTTGAACCCACGAATTGTGAGATCATAACCTGAGCTGAAGTCGGATGCTTAACTGACTTAGCCACCCAGGTGCCCCACACTTAACTTTTCTTATTTGCAGGGGGAGACAGGTTGGTAAGCAAATACAGTTAGAGGTTAGCTTAATATATATGTCTATAGTAAAATAATATTCTGAAACTAAAAATGTTAGAAAGTGAGAGAGAAACAACCTTTTACTGAATGGCTACAATTGCCCCTTGAATGATGCAAGGGTTAGCGACACGGACCCACTGCTTGGTCAGAAATCCACATATACCTCGATTCCCCCCAAAACTTTACTAATAACCTACTGTGAAGCAGAAACCTTACAGACAACAGAAAGAGTGGATTAGCACACACTTTCTTTGCTGTGTGTATTATATGCTCTATTCTTATCATAAAGTGAGCTGGAGAAAAGAATGTTATTAAGAAAACCAAAAGGAGAAAATACGTTTACAGTCCTGTACAAAGAATCACATTTAAGGGAATCTGCTCAGTTCAAACTCCTGTTTTTCAAGGGTCACCTGTGTTTAAGCAGCACAGCTCTTGGTGCCTTGTCAGAGCTCACAATTACCTGCAGCTCTGAGGGAGAGGAGCAGCTATTTTTGCTGAAGAGGTTAAAGTTGGTTCTAGCTGATCCATGTATATTTATAGCCTTACAAAAGGAGGTTTTGAAGTTGCAGAAACTCTAGAAGACTTAGCACGGATCCAGAAAGACATCTGTTATTAATGACAGCATTTGCATGAAATGGTTTTTTTTTAATAACTTTTTCTAATTTAAAGTTTTTCTATAAGGTCTAGTTAGTTACCATACTGTAATATTGGTTTCAGGAGCAGAATCTTAATAAACCATTTCTATAAGAATTTCAAAATTACTGGGGCACCTGGGTGGCTCAGTCGGTTAAGCTTCTGAGTTTGGCTCAGGTCATGATCTCACGGTTTGTGGGTTCAAGCCCCGCATCATGCTCTGTGCTGAGGAATAGCTCAGAGCCTGGAGCCTGTTTCAGATCTTGTGTCTCCCTCTCTCTCTGACCCTCCCCTGCTCATGCTGTCTCTCTCTCTCTCTCTCAAAAATAAAACATTAAAAAAAAAAAAAAGAATTTCAAAATTACTACCCAGAACCTGTGGCCTTTATCATAGCACACTAGCCCAGCACTTAGCATTTGCAACCTTAGATTCTAGGTCGAGAGCCTGTCCATGTGATGCCCCCCCCCCCCCCCCCCCCCCCGCCATGTGGCCTTCATCACCCTTGTCATCTTCTTCTTTTCTTTAAGGAGTCCTCCCAAAGCCCAGCGTCTCCATTAGCATACAAGGAGTTCAGCTGTTGATGAATTCCTGCCACCTTCCTCACATTACGTTTTCCATATTCTGTCCATGAGAACTTGCCGTGTTTCTTCCCTCAATTCCTTCTATTTTCTTCCCTTTTATGCCCTTCCGAGCCCTTCACAATCTCTAAGCAGATTACTCTAGTTGTCTCTGCCTAATTTTAAGGTCATCTGAACAATCTGGGTTACCATCCCCCTCTCCATTTATTCTGTGTCACTCTTATAACCTTTAGCATCACTTAATCTCACTTCTTAATACTTTCTTCTGTCTAAGATATCTGACTAGGGGCCCTTTCGCACTGTATATTATTTTTCTTACCAAGGGTGCTTTTATTTTTAATGTGTCAGATCCCACTTTTTTCATATACACATTTACCAACACTTTTCTCTAGTTCTCTTTGCTTGCTGCTTTTTGCTTTCACCTACACCGGCTCTAACCTATTAGCCCCTAAGTGGGTGTGTTTCTGCTTAGGGCATTTTTTCTGGGGCTTTTATTGTTGGTATTGTTGTGTAAAAATGTCTTGTTCATTAGTTTGAGTGTGTGTGTTTCTCCTTTCCTTTCAAACTAACTTGTGTGTCCCTTTCTAATAGGCCGGAGGAGACTGTCTGAAACATAAATAATTACTGATTGCTTAAATAAGCAATCAATTAAACAGTTTTAGTGGGAGTTATTTAAATTACCATGACTTTCTCTTTAGAAATTATTGATTACCTGCATCTTAAAATAAATCTTAGTGTTACAGTGTATTGTGTGTTCAAACATCAGCTTTTCGAAATAAACTTGGGCATCAGTTTTATTTGTTGAACTGATGAGTTCTTATTAGCATTTGGATTTTACAGTACAATACAAACTCTTCATGATGAAAAAGCAGTGGACCGTTTTATAGTAATGGCGGCGGCGTGAAGAAATATTCTATCACTTGAGAGTCATTTTGCACAAAACTTCAACATTTCATTCACTTTTCTTTCTTTTTTAATTGTCTCCTAGTTCATCATCCTCGTGGTGGATAGCATTGACAGGGAGCGACTAGCAATTACGAAAGAAGAATTATACAGAATGTTGGCTCATGAGGTAAATGTTGAAAGTGAACACAAACAGTAGAGTAAGGTATCTGTATGGTGGTTTTGCTTTTTCACAAAGATTATATGCTTTGCTGTGAGTTATTTCATCATTAGCAAAGTTTTCTATTTTGATGGAAATCTTGAAGTCAAAAAGTTTCATTACCTTTTCACACTTGAAAAAAACTCAACACCTTAATTTGTAGCCTATTATCATTATTGATAGGATTTTTTCAAAGTTAAAACTACTCCTTCATGCCTTAAAGAGTCTGGTGAATTAAAGAAGAAAAAGGGAAAACTTAAGTGGTTTTTTCCCAAGAATTTATAATCACTGAAAATTCTTTAGTGAATAATCTGAGACCACTTAATTCTAACAGTTTAAGGTAGACAAAATGCTAAGGTAATAAAACACATTCATCCACCCACCATTCAATAGAAGATATTAAATATCTTATGAGACCCCCCATTTCACTTCCTTTCTTTCTCTTAAAGAGTCCTAAAAGAATTACATTATCCTAAAAGTAGTGAGAATCAATCCCATGTATATTTTCATACTTTCCCTACATTTTCTTTGTCAGTTGTACAAACTATTATATTTCATTGTTCATAAAATCTTTTTTAAAAATTTATTTTTGAGACAGAAAGAATATACATGTGCACAGAAGAGGCAGAGAGAGAGAGAGGGAGACAGAGAATCTCAAGAAAGCAAGCCAGACACGGGGCTTGAACCCACCAACTGCAAGATCATGACCTGAGCCTTAACCAACAGTCTCACGCTCAACCAACTGAGCCATCCAGGCACCTCATCATTGTTCATAAAATCTTATATAATGATTATATATTTCTGTAACTCCGTTTTGGGGTATTTTTTGCACAACATGTCAGTACATACAGCATTACTTCATTCCTTTTAACAGCTCTATGGTATTATTTTGTATGAATATACCACAGTTGATCTGTTCTATTAATGAACATTTAGATTATTTCTAATATTTTGATCATATGAACAGTTCTGCAGTGAGCGTAAATGATTGTGGTTAGCTTATACCAGTAGTCATAAGTATTGCCCAGCCCTTTACCCTCTGTGCTCTTCTTGAAATTGGAGAAATTATTGGGGCACCTGGGTGACTCAAGTCAATTAAACGTCCAACTTTTGGTTTCAGCTCACATCATGAAACCATGAGTTTGTGAGTTCAAGCCCCGCATGGGGCTCTGTGCTGATAGCACGGGGCCTGCTTGGGATTCTTTCTCTCTGCCCCTCCCTTGGGTGCATGCACATGCAGGTGTGCTCGCTCGTGCTCTCTCTCTCTCAAAATAAACTTTAGAAATAAGTTTGGAGAGATTCTGTAGTATTTGGCAACATATTACCATATTTGCCTATTAGAATATTGCTTACATAGTTTCAAATCAATGTTTAAGATGCATATTTACTTTTCGTCTGACCCCTTTGGCCCAACAATATAAAAATAAATTATCTAGCTTATGTTATTTAGTCTTTGTTAGAGCCAATCATTAAATCACTATTGAGAAAATTTTTTTATCTCAGTACAATTTTTATTTTATTTATATTTATTTTGTTAAGTTTTTAGTTTTTAAAAAAATTTTTTTTAAATGTTTTTATTTATTTCTGACAGACAGAGACAGTGTGAGCAGGGGAGGGTCCGAGAGAGAGAGGGAGATACAGAATCTGAAACAGGCTCCAGGCTAGCTGTCAGCAGAGAGCCTGACGTGGGGCTCGAACCCACAAAGGGCAAGATCATGACCTGAACCGAAGCCAGACGCTTAACCCACTGAGCCACCCAGGTGCCCAGAGTTTTTAGTTTTTTTTTGTTTTTTTTTGTATTTTTTTTTTTAAAGTTTTATTTCTAGGAGAGAGAGACAGCGTGAGCAGGGGAGGATCAGAGAGAGAGGGAGTCACAGACTGAAACAGGCTCCAGGCTCTGAGCTGGCAGTCTAGCACAGAGCCCGACGCGGGGCTCGAACCCACGAACCGCGAGATCATGACCTTAGCGAAAGTCGGACGCTTAACCGACTAAGCCACTCAGGCGCCCCTTTAGTTTTTTTTAAGGAAGTTCTTGTTTCAGTGTCGCGCTTGAACTCATGACCCTGAGATCAAGAGTCTCCTGCTTTACCGACTGAGCCTGCCAAGTGCCCCTCAATAAAAATTTTAAGTTAAGTGTTACTCCCTAATCAATCAGTTTAAAGTAGAGAGATTTCATTCTAACTGTCCAGTTGGGCATATTTGACCTTCCTGCTTCATTAGTTTAATTTGAGTTGGGATACTTCGTGTGTTAGAAATATTTCATATCGATTGCAGGATTTACGGAAAGCCGCAGTCCTGATCTTTGCAAATAAACAGGATATGAAAGGGTGCATGACGGCAGCTGAAATCTCCAAATACCTCACCCTTAGTTCAATTAAGGACCATCCGTGGCACATTCAGTCCTGCTGTGCTTTAACAGGGGAAGGGTAAGTGCTAAGCGATGTGGGGGGAGGTATGACTCCTTTCAGATTTCTAGCAACTTTTTTAAGGCAGCTTTTTTTCTCCTTTGATGCTGTTCTGTTTGTTTTTGGTTTTTTTGTTGTTGTTGTTATCTACAAAAAGATAGTTTCTGTATTGTATTTCAGTTTTATAAAGTAAAAATAATTTTAGCCAGTTACTGTTGTTAAATTACACTTCAGCAAAGTTACTGACGCGTGGTTTGTAACTTTTAATATAAACAGAATGTTTTAGCATAAAAAGCCAACAACAAACTTTTGAATTAAGTTTTCACACTCCAGATTTTTAGTTGATGTTCATTTCTTGCTGTTACCATTTACTAACTGGGGGGGGGGAAACTGTACTGTTGCTTGAATTAAAGAGGAAGCTCCAAAGAAATTTCACATTTCGCTAAAGGCTTAATTAAGCCTGAGCTTTCAGCTTTCCCCAAGACGACATCTCCTTTATGATCAGGAGTTGTTTGGTGGCATACCTCGAGAGACTGACTAAACATTTAAGATAGACGCTTATGATAGTGTATTCTTCTTTCCTAAGAACTTGAGTTTGCATAGAGTAGGCCAAAGAGACCCAGTGTGCTATACATGAATGATCCAGTTTATTTCCAGGTATTTATCCTGGAATCAGCCTGACCTTCTTAGTTATGCTATGAGAAATTGCTTGTGATACAATAGCTATATGTAGGCTTTTCTGACCTTGACTTTTAAGACTGATGCGTAATCATTCATTCCATTCTTTTGCATTCAGGAGGGTAGGGCAAAGCTCCTGTTGCCTTTATATAGTGGTTTCAGTTTTATCTTAAAGGGGGAGAGGAGCATTTGCAATCTTGATGGCAAAACTGCCGGAGCCGTTCTCTTCAAGCTGAGACTGAGGCAATTTCCCAGTTACTCAACTGATTAACATCATTTATTCTACGTGAATCTTCCACTTAAAAATTCCGCGTCTTACGGCGTTACCTCCATCTTGTCACTTAACGTGTATAAATAATTAGTGGAGTACCAACAGTTGGGGAAGACTTAAAAATAATAAATGTGCTTTCAGTTCTACAGTTGAAATATTTTCATTTTGAAAATGCTTCTGTCTTTTGTTTCAGGTTATGCCAAGGTCTAGAGTGGATGACGTCCCGGATTGGTGTGAGATAACTTTTTGCCTGAAAAGAGACTGCTCTATTTATTCTGTGACATGAACATTTTCCTAGTACCTTTGGCTGCTAAGGCAGCAGCATGTTTAATTTATAACAACACAAACCTCTATGAGCAACACTTGAATCAAGTGCAGCTGAACTGGAACATGAAAGATTTTTTCTTAACTTTTTTTTAATGCACTAACCTTCAGTTGGATGATATAACTGTGTTTTCAGCAACGTAATTCTCCTGACTGCTGATTCCGATTACTCAATGACTGCCTTGTAAGAAATGTGTGTCATGCGTTTGATGTTTTCTGAAGTATTGTAATAACTTTAACGACCAATTCCTTTCATTTCTTGACCACCTCCTTTCCCTACCAGATAATTCCTGGTTTGACAGAAAAGTAGTAGTGGAAATCATCAGATACTGCTTGTAAACATAACCAGCACTAAATATTTGCTCCCTCTTTAAACCACTTCTCTTTTGGACAGAGCTTATTGTAGAGAAAGAAATCAACCTAGAAGATATCTATGAAAGGAAAATGAACCATCATGAGAACTGCCTTGACAGAAGTTAATTTTGCCCAATTATTACAAGGCACGGAATAATTTTAAGTTACTCTTAGTGTGGAAATTAAGTAGGCTGTTTATCTAAAAGAATTAAATTTACTTTTCTGCCTCCAACACGAGATTAGTTTTAGCTAAAAACTAGTCGGGAAAATATTTGAAAGCCCAACTTTGATGGTAAATATTGTGGAGAACTCCGATATTTCAAAACTCACACATTATTCAATGCGTATGTTAATTATCGGAAGTTATTAAAGCATACCAGCACTAATACGAAAATAAGACATTTGGAATATATTTTACTATCAATTAGAAACAAGTTTATTATCAGCAGAGACTTCAATGATTCTGTTTGCAAGGGAGAGCACATTTGCTGGGGGCAGTAGCTAAAGCAGAAGTACAAACATTTCCTTTTAAAATTTGAAGTTGTGTGTGGATTTTGAATGGTGTTTCTACCACCAGCATTGTATTACTTAGAAACCGCTACGGCTTTCTGTAGGTCCATCTGAGGTTATAGTGTGAGAGGCTTCAGACACTTGCCTTCTCTCTTCTTACCCCTCATGTTCTAAAACCTTCTGGTGGATTACAGGAAACTGCTGAATTGAATCCTAGCTTTTAGAGTGTGACACAAGACTCAAAGTTAACAGTGACATGTTAGAAGTTAAAAAGTGGGAAGAAGAGCGTCCTAATCTATCAAAAGTTTATTATATATCATTAAAAAGTTCGGTCTAACCCGAGCAGTAATCTGACTAGTGCATACTTAGGAGTGAGCACAAGTAATTCTAGTTTTGATCTCCTATTTCCAAAATGTGATTTTGCTCTCATGAAAGGGATAAAAATGCATCCTTAGAGAATAATACTTCATTTTTGCAGTATTTTTTTTTTCATTTGGGTCAAAAGTACAATTCAGTGTTCATAAGAATATCTAAAAATACCTGTTCAAAAGTAGTATTTTAATTTTAACATTTTTTATTGTAAATCGGTTTTAATTTTGCTCCGTTTTCAGGTATACTTGATTTATTATATTTAGTCTAATTTAGACGAAAGTGATAACATTTTCTTTCTATTTAGTGGTAGCACACCCTACAACTGAGGAAAGCTTTCTGGACTTAGGGAACTAGTGGTTATTAACCTTGTTTTGAAGCTTTTTCTTAGTGAGTCTATACTGGGTAGAGGAAAAATACTGATTTTAATAAAATCTGTAATCCTAGACCATGAGCGGAAAGCAAACATAAACCAATATGGATGCTTTGTGGTATATGTTTGGGGGCAGGAGGAAGTACAAAAATACAGTTTACCTAAAGCACACTTTGCCAGAATATATATCTTGGTTCTAGAGTTGAGCCATAAATTCTAAGGATAATTCTCTTAACTTCATCTGGGAAAACATAGGTAATACAGGACAAAGTTCTGTATCCATTCTTATTAGGAAATTTATCTTCTTATATGTAATAGGATTGGCTGGCTCAGTTTTCTTCTATCAAATTATACAGTTGTGGGCTTTTTTTTGGTATTACCACATCAGCATTATATTGAAAGTGTTTTTAACAGTTGATTGTATTTTGTCAAACATCTACTACTAGTATAGATTGAAGTTTGCTATTTAATTTTTTTAAATACAGTTTATTTTATTTTCTAAACTTTTTAAAAAAGCATTTTGTTAGTTTGGGATCAGAAATGGTTTTGCTAGCTGTGTTGAAAATGAAATCAACATCCCACTAGTTTCTGTGGCAATGATTGGGAACAGTTCAAATAGGAAATTCACGTAAGACTTTTTAAAAGTGTTTTATAGGTTCTCGTTAGATATTTGTTAGATATTTCCTGTTACAATAATATGAAAACTGATTATCCTTTACTCCAAGAGAATGTTTTGACGCAAGCAAGTATCTAATACTAAAGCATTGATTCTGACATTCATTGTAAATCAACTCTAAGATTCTGTCTGATGACAAATTTGTAAATTTGTGATTAGTGCCTTTATTCACATTTTGAGATGAGTTCTTAGCTTTGTACTATACCTGTTCTTTAGAATTCACATTAGCAGCTAACTCATTTGACAGTGACATAAATTCGAGATTCACCCTCCCTGCCACCCCTTCAATTGCCTAGCAAAGTTTTCTAGTAAGTACCGGAAAGCAAGGGCCCCACTCCCCCCCCCATATTATGTTCAGGAGATTATTCTAGATTCTGTGGGGTTTTTTTGAGGATAAACAAGTTTAACAAATCTTTTCAGTATTTTATTAGGACTAAATGTAACTGCTACCCAAATATGGCATTTTTCTTCAGTTTGAACATGTTACATTCTCATTTAAATACATTTCCTGGTTACAGCCCATTTGGGAACTTTTAGAATTAACAGCCCTTTTATATGGGAGTATACTACATAATATGTATTCTTAGTATAATTTAATTCCTTCAGATCTGAAATAACATGCAGTCCGTTGGAAAACGAATGGTTAAATACGTAATTTTTGCTTTTAGGTTCTGTGTTAGTATGCTTAAAGGTATAATTTTATTCTTTGTTAAAGAAAGGTAATAAATTCAAGCTTTATTGTTAAAAATAATTTTTATATGGGCACTACCCCTATAGCCATAGTCATTTTGATTAAGCACAAGTTAACTTTTATTTTCTAGAGCATAAAGAGAAAATAATTATTTTCCTATGGAAACAGTGAGTGATACAGGCAGTGCTGTAAACAATATTCTCTGAAGAGTCATTGAAAGTTAACAAAGCAAAGAAATTTAAAGAAAATCTTTATATTTTTAAAAATCTTTTTGGTGTAGTTAGTATCTTAGGACAAATTCTAAATGGGATTGTCTGTGACTAGCACTCTTTTAATTCTTAACTACATAAAATAAAACTATATCAGTAGAAAAACATACTGGTATTATGCCTGTAAATGGGGAAGTTCCATTGACATTTATCTTTGAAGAGCAACTTCATGAGTCATCTATGGCTTTAGGTCCAAAATATTTCATATCAAGTGCAATTCTAAAAGATCTTTTATATTTTGCTGGGACAAAGCCACTTCGAGATTCAGTCTGATGAGTTGGATCTAGTAGAATATTGTGCTGGCTGTCTAAACAAGTGGTTTTGAACCTTAATTTGGCCATTGGGTGTCTAGTGACTTTAGACAGCATTCATGGTCTCTCTGTTCTTTTTCCCCCATCCTGAGGAACTTAAGCCAACTAAAAGAACTCCATCCTGTCTTTTGGTTTTAAAGTCCTGAATCGTTAAACACTATATTAAAGTTGAAAAACCCAAAAAATTCCTAGGATAGGACCCATAATAAGAAATTAAATTCACTTTTATCTTTTGAATCCCACCTCATCATCATTTTGTTTCGTTTGTGAATACAATCAAATAAAACAAAGTATCAACTAGTAACTAGCACTCAGCTTAAATAAACTAGGAGCTAGTGACAGTGCAGAAGAGAAAATAAGCCATATTGCCAAGGAAATGATTTTAAGCTGCTGATAAAACACCAGTGTATGTTTAAAATGCTCTCTTCTTGGGAATACCTTGCTCATTTTCCTGGCTTTTTCTAATTAGAAGTGGTTAGTTTGTTCAGAGTTTATTCGCTTTTGATACTACCCCAAACTCCCAGTTCCGCTTGACTTTCCAGTGTTGAAAGGATACTGCAGCTTGGCTGTCAGTATTTTACAAATGTCTGTATAAATCTGAGAGCAGTTTATATTCAAGGTTAGTTCCTTCAGTAATGTCTCATCCTTACTCATTTAGCATTACTGTGAAGACTGAAATCCAAGTCAGATTCCCAAAAAGTATTTTTTGAGAGTTCCATGTGGCCAAAATTAAATAGAGAAGGTCAAAAAAATTTTTTTCAACTTTTTCCACTTTAAGGTAGAAAACTACTGTGTTCAAGAGATCCAAAATCGGTTTTAAATGCATATGATTTCATAAAATGTTTGGGAAAAGTTAATTTGGAGTCATACCTAGAAACGAAGGTCAAAACAATTGATAGTAAAGATAAACATGAGGTAGAAAAGTCTTCAAAAGGCTATTAAGTGATAGAAATTGTGAATGAAAGTGAATTTCCATCACTAAGGCACTTAAAATTACTAGAAATAAAGTACGGCCTTTTACTCTAGATCTAGATATCTTACTTTTAAAGTGGCCAAAGAACCAAAGACTGATCAGGTTTTTAGAATCTGTTAGTGTTGTCAAGTCACATCTTTTTTATTTTTTTCTTAAATGGTAGTCTGCATTGTCTTCTAGAAATGGAGAGGTAAGAAAACGTGCCGTGCATATCTTTTGCAATAGATAACAAAGTTCTAGAAGAATGGAAATGTTTCTTGCACAAACTTTGTAGTATTTTAATTAAAAAATTACCTCATTTTTCAGTCCATAAGGTGCTTTGCTCAAGCTTGTAGGACGTCGCACCCATAAAAACCCCCTTCCCCCGAACTCTGAAATATGCAAAGTTCACAACTAAGGGGTAGCGTTCCTTGGAAATTCTGTTTTATTCTTGTTAAGATGGTTTAGCAGATTCTTACAGCACACAGACATGTGTGTGCTCAGTCAATACTTAGTTTCAATAAAATCAAATAAGGGCAAGGAAAACCCTCAAGTTTGATTGATTCTATTATACTGTGACTATATTTCCATCAATGTTGGGACGATATCAAAGGACTATCATTTGATCTCGGTTGTGCATAATTTATTGCACATTTTGGCCCATGTCACAGGAGACTCTTGTCATTTTAATCCTATTTTCTTCAGGGAGTCAGCAAGCCTCTATTTTATTCTCTTGGAGTAAACTGTTCAGTGTAGCTCTGAAAGTTTTAATTTCAATTTAAAAATGTAGCTGCTATTTCATTAAAAGTGTGAAATACAATGATGGTTATGATTTTTTCCAATTATGTAGTAGTTTTAAATTTTACCGTATTTATTGTACAGAGCATGGTTTAAAAAACACACACACAAAAGCAATTACAACCTTGTTCCTGTATTTCTCCTACCCAGAATATAATGATTATAATCACACATTGCCATCTTAACAGAAATTGGTGCTTTAGAGCATTAAAGAGGAAACAGCAAGCCCTGTATAATACACTTCTTGCCTCGGAATATAAAGCTACTTTAAGATGTATTTATATTTGTGCTCATTTCTTAAGGTTTAAATACAACTGTTCTCCATCTACTTCAGGCCTTCTACAAAAGCTGTAACAATATCGTAGCTAATCATCTTGGTCAATAGATGATGTTAATGCTGGCAAAACTCTGAATTGGATCTCTCTGTGGGTCCTGCCATATTGCATAGAGGGGAAAAAAAGAATGTCTTTCACGCCACAAACCGTGCTTCTTAACCCCAACCAAGCAGCTGAAATGTGTGCTGGTGGTCTAATATATGGCATTAATAAAATTAAAAGAGCAAACCAATTGCTGAATGCATTCACATCATCACTTCTTGCAAATGGTTCAAAGCATGTTCTACTAATAGTAGGGCTGTTTAAAGACATGTTTTAAAAATTTTAATAGTTTCATTACTGTCATAAAATGCTTCTTTTATATGTTAAGTTTAGGTTGCTTGGTACTCGCGATTTTTTTATTTCTGCAATTATGTTATAATGAGTTGCTTGCATGCCTACTCACCCAAGGAAAAAGGATGCTGTTTGCTCTGGAATGTTCATCTTTTAGACAGGTTTTGGCTCATTTGCAATCATGGTGCAATACAGTGTAACATTCATTTGTTTTCAGTCAACAGTTTTATTTTTGTCATAATAAAGAATTACTTTTCCAATATGACATGAACTCGGTGGTTTTCTTTAAAGATAAAAATCTGTTCGAACAATCTTTTTGTTGCGACTGATAGAAACTCACTTAAGCTAACGAAGCAACAGAAGTTTAGTATTAAGGGTGAGAGGTCAGGTTGTGGGTGCTCATAGAACCCAAGGTCAGGGACACAGCTGGTTTTTTTTAATAGGTTAGGACCAGAGACCCAGGGATGCCAAGAAGAAACCAGAAAGTTCTTTATCTTATCCATCTCTTCTTTTCCACTGGTTTCCTAGGCAGGCCACGTGGCAGAAAATGCCCACATCAAATAGCTTCTATAGTTTTACCTTTGTGCAAGGAAGAAGCCAGATGATCATTAGGTTCTTAGTTATGTGGTCAAAAATTGCCCTCCATATTTCTGAATCAAAATATAACATGAAGACAGGGTTTGGAATAAAGGGGAGCAATAGCTTTAGGGTGGGCCAAGACCTTCCAAAACTGCCAGCTGGGGAATTTCACCGAGAAATACAAGATCTAGCCGGTTTCAGCAGGGGTTGGGGACATGCTGCCAGCCTTGTAGGTCAGGTTTGCAGTGGGGCACGGGGTTCCTGAAACAAAAGCTAAGAAAGGAGGGCTGGCTTGCGGAAGAGGGGGGAAAAGGTCACAGTTTAAAAATTGAGCCTCGCTGAAGTCTTAATGCAGCCATTTCTATTTTTATTTTTGTTCATGGTTATGTTTCTAATGGGTTTCGGTTACATTTTCATATTCCCCAGGGAAATGGTTCACTTCCCTGCATTGGGTCAGTTTCTCTTTCTGCTCTGAACAACTACGGCTTGGCGGGGAATCCCTGGGCTGTTTTCAGGCAGTCCAAGTGGGTGTGTAGTGTATAAGAGGCTATCTGTTTGGTCTTTGAACCCTGATCCTGAGACAAAACTTCTCAACCCCTTGGAATTTCCTGAATGGTTGCAATGCCTTTTGTCATTCAGAGGCAGGCTCCTTTGAGCTTATGTTAATGAAGTGACTCAGGGTGGACCCATAGAAAGGCTCAGGGTGTAGCTGGTCCAGAGGAAGATCAAATGAATAGAAGGCTGGAACTTTTATCCCCTCCATCAGCCTCTGTAGTCTGGGAAGGGAAGCGGATGCTGCTGCTGAAGCTCTGGGAAAACTTGTCAAGATTGATAAGCTTCCGGGTTAGTGAACACATCCATATGCCGAGATGGTGGTACACCCTGTTACATGGGGACTCTCAGGCTTTGCTCTAAGTACCTCTCCATCTGGCTGTTCTGTATCCTTTACAGCAAACCGGTAAATATAAGCAAATGCTGAGTTCTATGAGCCACTCCAGCAAATTGATCAAACCCAAGAAAGGAATTTCAGGAACCTCCCATCTATAGCCAGAGACACAGATGACAATCTGGACTTGGCATCTGAAGTGGGGAGGGTGGGGAGAGCACAGTTTTGTGAGAGTAAGGCTTTAATCTGTGGGATCCGACCCTATCTCCAAGTGGATAGTATCAGAATTGAGCTAAGTTGGAGGATACCCAATCGATGTCTGCTAAGAATTGGAGAATTGTTTGGTGGTGTTCGAAAAACACATTGGAATGTGTACTCCACTGTGAGGTGTAATTGGGATCTTCTGCACATTGTTCTTTAAATTGTATTCTAATTTAAAATTTTTTGAGATGTAGTCTAATATTGGATAGGACCATTCATCTTCATTATAGTCATTAATTAGTTTCCTGGAAAGTAGTGTCTTAATACCCTCCTTTTTTCAAAGTCCTCTCTGAGAATGTAATGGAGGATGCCTATCTATATTGAAAAATTACACCTACATACTGATGTGAAACACTGGTATCTGGGAATGAACGGTCAAAACTTTTTGAGGCATCTTTGGTGCAAAAATGGTGGTTTTATTAAAGCACAATTTCCCACTGTCAGAAGGAGCCTCAGCGGGAGTGTGAGAAGTGACTGGTTATATACTTTCAAATTGGAATGGGGTTAGGGGTAGGGGAAGTCTCTAAAGAATCTCGAAACAAGGTTTCTAGGACCTTGAGGGGCTAGTTGTTGGGATGAGGTCACTTACTACTATCTCGTGAAACCTTAGTCAGGAGACCCTTTAGATGTGTATCATTGGGTCATATGTTTGGAGGATGATTACTAACATATAACTTGGAGACAAAGGAACTTTCCAAAGGAATACACACACACATAAGGCCAATGTCAGGCCAAGGTTATCTTTTGCCTTTAGCCGAGCATTCACATTGAAATTGCTGAGTTCCTGGAGGAAGGTCACCCTGCCTGTCCTAAGTACTTGTCAATGGAAATTTAATTCTTTTCTTGCCTTTGTTCTCCACAATTTTGTATAGAGAGTTAGGAAAGCCTCTGTGTACGAGTTCTGCTATACTATAGGACTTCATTACCCAAACATTCCAATTTCTTATGAGAAACACTCAAACTCCATAAGGTTTTGTCCTGCCTATTTTTAATTGCTTTATGTAGGTATAGTTAACACATAAACTAGACCTATTGAAGATGTACAATTTGAAAAACTGATGTGTGTACATTCATGACACCATCACCGCAATCAAGATAATGAATTCTCTTGATCATTCCTCCAATTTTCCTAGAGTCCTTTGTAACTCCTCCCTTCTGCTCAAATCCCAACCTCCAAACTGTTTTCCGTTGCTCTATTTTGCTTTCACAGAATTCTATAACATCCCTCAGCACAATTGTTTTGAGGTTTACTCATTTCATTTCATAGATCGATGGTGCATTGCTTTTTCTGCTGAGAAGTATTCCCTTGTGTAGATGTGTCACAATTTTTCTACTCCCTGTTAGTGGACATTTGTGTCATATCTAGCCTTTGGCTATTACACGTGAAGCTGCTAGACCCATTGAACACTCGTATGAAAGTCTTTGTGTAAACATTTGCTTTCATTTCCCTTGTGTAAACCATGGAAACTAAGAATGGAATGGCAGGGATTTATGGTAAATGTATGTTGCACTTTTTAGGAAACTGGGACACTTTTTCAGAGTGATTGTCCCTTCAGTTACATTCTTCCTGTTGGTGTATGACAGGCAGAATTGGTTCGCCTTCTTGCCAGCAGTTGGCCTGGTCGCTGATTTTAGACATAAGCACCTCCTTGGTCACTGATTTCAGACATAGGTGTCTCATTGTAAGTGTAATTTGCATTTCTCTAATGGCTGATGAGGAACATCTTTTTTTTTTTTTTTTTTTTTTTTTTTTGAGAGAGAGAGAGAGAAACAGCGTGAGCGGGGGGTAGGGGTCAGAGAGAGAGGGAATCACAGACTCTGAAACAGGCTCCAGGCTCTGAGCTGGCAGTCAGCACAGAGCCCAACGCGGGGCTCGAACCCACGAACCGCGAGATCATGACCCAAGCGAAAGTCGGACGCTTAACCGACTAAGCCACCCAGGCGCCCTGAGGAACATCTTTTCATGTGCTTGTTTGCCATCCTTCTATCTTGGCATAGTGTTTTGTTCAAATCTTTTCTTCCTTTTTAACTGGATTTTCTTAAGAGGTGAGTTTCAAGAGTTACGCAGTTTGCATATAAGCCGTTTATTAGCTAAGTTGTTTAGCTGTGTCCCAATCTGCAGCTTGCCTCTTCATCCTCTTAGCAATGCCCTTTTAAGACATTCTGTTTTTCATGCCATTCGTCATTTGCAGATGGCCAAATACAGGAACATTGATCCTGGAGTTCTGGCTAATCATACAGTTAAACTGACTTAACAATCCTCTGTAGCCTCTACATATAATGTGTAGTGTTCTTAATATCCATGTGGATAGCCCCAGCTTGCTTAGAACATGCTTCCTGAGAGTGGAATTTTTTGTTTGTTTTCTAAACAGAAAGTCTGATGTCAAGAATATAATTTTTAAAAGTATAAAACTCTTATAGAACTATATGGCGAGCATCTGTCAAAAATTGTGTTTAAGTCATTAATTTGAGAAACAGCAGGCTACAAACCTGATTCAAAGGAGCACACTACAGAAAAACTTACAGGGACACCTGAGTGGCTCAGTTGGTTAAGTGTCTAACTTCGGCTCAGGTCATGATCTTTTTTTTTTTTTTAATGTTTTATTTATTTCTCAGAGAGAGAGATGGCGTGAGCAGGGGAGAGTCAGAGAGAGAGGGAGACACAGAATCTGAAGCAGGCTCCAGTTTCTGAGTTAGCTGTCAGCACAGAGCCTGATGTGGGGCTCAAACCCACAAACCGTGAGATCATGACCTGAGCCAAAGTCGGATGCTTAACTGACTGAGCCACCCAGGCGCCCCTCAGGTCATGATCTTGAGGTCTGTGAGCTCAAGCCCCACATCGAGCTCTGTGCTGACAGTTCAGAGCCTTGAGCCTGCTTCAGATGCTGTGTCTCCCTCTCTCTCTGCCCTTCCCCCACTCACACTTTGTCTCTCAGAAATAAAAATAAACATGAGAAGAACTTACAAACTTACTCACTGTCTACATGTTTCCAGCTAACTTTATCACGTCTGAGTCCTCATGGATGGTAAATAGTCAAACAAAGTGGCATCATCTTTACAAGGGCAGAGGGTCCTTCAGCTGACTTGAAGGTTGATGCCCTAGGATGACTTTGAAAGGGCATGGTAATCATTCTGCCTTCTTTCCAAGTTTTCATTAAAATTTTCAAAGCAGAAAATAATTTTTTTCATTTTATAAAGACCCTGGCCTATCGACATACGGAATACAAAGTGGGTTGCAGGGAAGGGAATCAGACAACCAAGAGACAGTACTGTTCTGGTGAAAAGGAGTGAAATCCAGTATAAATACTGAGGTAGTGCTGAACAGCCTCTCTGACTTGCCATCTCCAAAACCCACGATGGTTCAAACCAGAATAATTAGGCAGATAATCTCCTGCAACCAAGAGCTACTGGGAAACCAAATTAGAGCGCCCTCTAGGCAGTGGCTTGGTAGCTACCCAGGATTTACCCCCATGACAATTGATTCATAAAGCGGCCGTGTGCTGGCACAGAGAGATTGCTTTGGTTCAGCACCCTTTAGCTCTGGGGGCTGGGAAAGGCAGAAAAAAGATTGTACCCCAAAGCCTCCACTGGCAAGTGGATTTTAGACTATAGTTCTGGAATATGTGTTCTTTTAAGCCACTGAATCCATGGTAATTTGCTCCAGCAGTGGTAGGAAATTATTACGAGACCATATGTGTTTTCCTAAACTATTAAAGATCAGTGAAAATCTAGCAGAGATTTTTACTTAGGAGAGGTAGTCAATTTGTGGTTTCCGTGGCTATTCCTGACAGATAAAACCTATTTAGGTATTAAATTCATCTGAGCTTCTTATAAATTTTAAAACCTAATATTTCCTTACAGGTTTAATTTAACTTTTTTTTTTGGTTTCAATTTTATTGAGACACGATTGACGTAAGTTGAAGGTGAACAACATAGTGGCTTGACTTACGTACATTGTGCAATGATCACCACAAGAAGTTTAGTTAACCTCTGTCACTGCACACAGACACAAAAGAAAAAAAGGGGAAATAAGGTTTTTTTCCTTATGATAAGAACTTTTAGGATTTACTCCCTTAGCAACTTTCGAATACACCTGTCAGCAGTGTTAACTATAGGTAGATAGTTAACTATACTTCAATCTGTCTAAACCTTCCCATGTACTTAGAGAATTTTAGTAAATCCAACAAGTGTATTAAATATAATAAATCCTCGCTTTCTTAAGTATTCACCCTTAGCAAATTTTCTTATAACTTAAAAAAACTATTTTTTTTTAGCATTTATTTATTTTTGAGAGAGAAAGACAGAGTGCGAGCAGGGCAGAGGCAGAGCCACGCACAGAATCTGAAGCAGGCTCCAGGCTCTGAGCTGTCAGCACAGAGCCCAATCCAGGGTTCAAAGCCCCAACCCATGAGATCATGATCTAAGCCAAAGTCGGACGCTTAACCAATTGAGCCACGCAGGTGCCCCTCTCATAACTTTTTTCTTTTTTAAAAAAATTTATTGATTGTTTAATTTACATCCAAGTTAGTTAGCATATGGTGCAACAATGATTTCAGGAGTAGATTCCTTAATGCCCCTCACCCATTTAGCCCACCCCCCTCCCACAACCCCTCCAATAACCCTCTGTCTGTTCTCCATATTTAAAAGTCCTTATGTTTTGTCTCCTTCCCTGTTTTTATATTTTTCTTCCCTTCCCTTATGTTCATCTGTCTTGTATCTTAAAGTCCTCATATGAGTGAAGTCTTATGATACTTTATCTGACTAACTTTGCTTAGCATAATACACTCTAATTCCACCCATGTTGCTGCTAATGGCAAGATTTCATTCTTTTTGTTTGCCAGTAATACTCCATTGTGTGTGTGTGTGTATATATATCACATCTTCTTTATCTATTCATCCATCGACGGACATTTGGGCTCTTTCTGTACTTTGGCTATTATTGATAGTACTGCTATACACATTGGGGTGCGTGTGCTCCTTCAAAACAGCACACCTGTATCCCCTGGATAAATACGTAGTAGTGCAATTGCTGGGTCATAGGGTTGTTCTATTTTTAAATTTTTGAGGCACCTCTATACTGTTTTCCAGAGTGGCTGCACCAGTTTGCATTCCCACCCTCTTACAATATTTTACTAAAAACCAACAAATCTAAAATCATTCATGTATTTTAAGTTACAATGAATCATAAGCTAGTGTGTTAGATTCTTTAATATGACAAATCTTAAAGAATACACATATTCTACATACTAAGTACACATAGGTTATTCTTAAACCTCACATAACAGCATTGTACTATCGGTTTGACTTATTTTTGTGTTTATTTATTTTTGAAAGAGAGACAGAGTGTGAGCAGGGGAGTGGCAGAGAGAGGGAGACACAGAATCTGAAGCAGGCTCCAGGCTTGAAGGTGTCAGCACAGAGCCCGAAGTGGGGCTCGAACTCACAGCTAGTGAGATTGTGACCTGAGCCAAAGTAGGAAGCTTAACCAACTGAACCACTCAGATGCCCCTGTGGGTTTGACTTATTAACCTCCATATATTGATTCTTGTTTTAAAAGACACTTTGTTTAAAAAGGACCCTTCCCACTGAGAAAACAATTATGTAGTCCTAAGCAAAGTTGGCTTCTCACTTTAGTAGGCTGAGATTTTTGAAGGGATTTTGAGACTTGACACTGTAATTATCCACAAGGATTCTTCTGGTACAGAAACAAATACAACGTGAATTCTGTAATGATAATCTGTGCCTTCCAAGTGAGGTGGTTATTCTGTCATTTCTTTCTAATTAATCACCTTATTTTTTTGGTAGAAGACATTGTATATAACTTGAACTCAGGAAACTTTATATTTGATAGGAATTGTCTAATTCCTAACTGTCTAATTGCCTGATTCTATTCTGAATTATTTTAATATTCTATTTTTATTCTTTAGCATTTAAAAAAATTTTTACATTTATTTATTTATTTTGAGAGAGACAGAGATAGTGTGAGTGAGGGACGGGGAGAGAGAAGGAGACAGACAATCTCAAGTAGGCTCCACACTGTCATGGTGGGGCCCAAACTCATGAAACTGTGAGATCGTGACCTGAGCCAGATGCTTAACTGACTGAGCCACCCAGGCGCCCTCTCATATTCTATTTAAATTACAGCTGATTGAATTCTGCCCATTTTTTTAAAAAATGGGATTATTTGTAGCCCCGGTTCCAGTTACAGAGCCAATGAGAAATGTGAAACCAAGTAAAAACAGTTACTGGAAATTTGATAGATGAGATGTAAGCCACAGTATTTAGGGATGTGTTTGAGGGGCACCTGCGTGGCTCACTCAGTTAAGCGTCTAACTCTTGATTTAGGCTCAGGTCATGATCTCTCATGATCTCACAGTTCATGAGTTCAAGCCCTGCCTCTGCTTGGGATTCTTTCTCTCCCTCTCTCTCTGCCCTTCCCCTGCTCATGCTTGAGTGCTTTCTCTCTCTCTCTCTCTCTCAAAAATAAACAAATAAATTTTTTTTTAAAAAAAAAGAAGAATGTGTTAGAGAGGATCAGAAAACGGTCATGAGTTCAACTCGCATCTATCATTTTGAACATGCCACACTCCAGGCCCTTTGCTAGCCACTCTCTTATTTTAACTTGTTTTGCTACAACCACCTTATGAAGGCAAAAGGAAGAAGATTCTGAGGGGCTAAAGTGACCTGCCCAAAGCCACAAGGTGACTTAGCGGTAGAGCCAGGATTCAAAACAGGTATCTGTCATTCTAAAGCTGCTAACTATCATGGAGAAAGTTCTAGAAGCTTTAGCACTGTTTCCATTTTCTCTTGTTACTAGAATGAAAGGGAAATGAAAAAGTCTCTATAAATACACTTTGCCCAATAAGGAGGCACCGGAGATATGCAGGCATAATGGAAGTCCCCTGGCTAGCAAAGCCGGTTTGGATCCTGAACAGAGACCCTGTGCTCAGGAGAGGCAGACAGGGCTGGGGGAAGGATTCTCACTCTGCGCAGAATCTTATCTATACAGCTGACTGTGCTAAGTAAGGACTCTAAATTCCTCTGCTTACAAACAAAACAGAACTAAAAGCAAGCAAGAACAGGGGCTCTTTTTTATTCTCCTTCTTTTTTAATTTCTGAGAGAGAGAGAGACAGCTTGAGCAGGGGAAGGGCAGAGAGAGAGGGAGACACAGAATCCGAAACAGGCTCCAGGCTCTGAGCTGTCAGCACAGAGCCCGATGCGGGGCTCGAACTCACAAACCGTGAGATCGTGACCTGAGTCGAAGTCGGATTCTTAACCGACTGAGCCACTCAGGCGTCCTATAATGCCTCTTTTTTTAAAACCTGTTCTCGCTTATCCCTTCCTCGTTGGCAGTTGGATTTCCTTGATTTTGTGAATTGGTAACATACATAAAGTGCATAAAACAATGGTGCAGTTTAATAAATAAAGTGAACGTGTGTACCCACTACTTGTCAGTGTCTTCTCAGACCACACAGGGCTCCTCCCTGGAAATAGCCACCTTCATAGGCTTATGGCTGCCACTCGCTTTGAACGTTTATGAGACCATCTTCTGGCTTCAAAGCGAGGGCCTGGGGCTGTGACTGATTCTCCCTGAGAACTCACGAAGCTCCTCAGAGAAGGGCACACGCGTTATTGTGATAAGGGAGAAATCTGTCAGGGAAAAAGTTTTGATCTTTATTTAATGTTTATTTATTTGTTAGATAGTGTGCAAGCAACATTAACAGGGGACGGGCAGAGAGAGGAGGAGACAAAGAATGCGAAGCAGGCTCTACACTGTCACTGGAGGGCTCACTGGGGCTCAAACTCACAAGCCAGGAGATCATGACCTGAGCCCAAGTCAGACGCCTAACCGACTGAGCCACCAGGTACCCCTGTCCCTTTTACTTCCTGATCCTGTCCTTAGAGATTGCTCAGATCTAAGCTAATAAGGAAAAACAAAGAAAATGAAAACTCAGCACTGATCAATGTTACTGAATGAAATTTAACTTTAATGAAATCTCAGCAGCAATGCCGATGACATATAATTTCCAGTGATGCCAGTGAACCAACCCCCCACCTTTGCAGAGTCCCCTGCATTTTTAGTGAGTCTCCCTTGGTGAAATCTTCCACTAAGAAACAGATATTGATGAGCTTTCTTGTGGGAAAAACTGAATACCCCTGCTTTTTAAAGGGGAAGAGCAATCTAGCTACGTGTCCATAAAGGTGAGAATAAAAAGGCTTTCTACTCCAGATTCAGGTAAAGAGGACTGGTTTTTTTTGCTACAATCCCTCAGGTAAGCACAAAAAACAGTCCTAGTCAATCGATGACAGCCTCGCATCAGTGTATATGCCTCTGACTGTCTGTGATGGCTCCATGCTTTGGAAAATCAGCCAATCAATAACAATCAGTGACCGGGCTTCCATTGGGGGGGAATTTGACAAAGTGCCTGAAATTCTCCCAATCCCTGGATTCCATCCGGACTGTGTATGAGATCACGTGATGCTTTGTTCATAGAGGCTAACCCTTACCGTGGTGCTTCCCAGTGCCTGGTATCGGTATCACCTAGGAACTTGTTAGAAACACAGACCGATCGAACCAGAAACTCTGGAGGTCAGGGCCCAGGAATCTGTGTGTCAATAAACTCTGCAGAGTCTGACAAGACTCTAAGGCTTGTCAGAGAACCACTGGCTTGCAAGCCGGATTCTTCCTTGCTTTGGAAGAAATACCTGTTTCAGATACTGATGGATGACCTCTTCCTTCAACAGGATGTAGCGGAAAGGGTGGAGCTCACCTTCTCAGGGATGGGAGGGTGGAAGCCGTGGAAAGGGAAAAGAAGGGTTGTTTAGAATTAATGACTGGGAATCCGTGTTGAAAAGATGAGCATTAGCCAGCGCTGTCCAAGCTTGCTGGGGCCTCTAGAGGAAACAGAGCTAAGCTAGCAGGCCCCAGTGTGAGAGCCTGGAAAGGTGCCATGTCTGGGCTTTGAGGGGATTCTGTACCTCCAGGCTGGTGCTGAGGGCGAATGAGACGCAAACCTTACCCGCCAAGCAGAGTGCCAGGAGCCCCTGCGAGTGGGGAAAAGCCTGTGTGTTCCTGGCAAGCAGGCAAGGTAGGATGGGCGATCTTCTCATCGCCCAAAGTAGCCCTTTGCTTTTCTCTTGAGTGAATTTGTTGTGGTTGTCTGAGGTTTATTGAAAATTTTACAGGTTGGGGCCCCCGGGTGGCTCAGTCTGTTAAGCATCTGATTTTAGCTCAGGTCCTGATCTCATGGTTGCAGGGTTCAAGCCCCGCGTCAGGCTCTCTGCAGTCAGCACAGAGCCGGCTTCAGATCCTCTGCCCCAGTCTCTCTCTGCCCCTCCCCCCTCTTTGTCTCCCTCCCTCCCTCCTTCCCTCTCTCTCTCTCTCTTTCTCTCTCCTTAGTCTGTGGCTCAGTCAGTTAAGCATCCGACTCTTGATTCTGGCTCAGGTCATGATCGCAGGGTAATGGGTTAGAGCCCCAAGTTGGGCTCTGTGCTGACAGCCACCTCACAGAGTGGAGCCTGTTTCGGATTCTATGTCTGCCTCTCTCTCAGACTCTCCCTGCTTATGCTCTCTTTCTCTCTCTCTCTCTCAGAAATAAATAAAACATTAAAAAAAAACTTTTTAAAAATAGATTAGGATTGGGGCTCCTGGGTGGCTCAATTGGTTGAGCATCCGTCTTTGGCTCAGGTCATGATCTTCCAGTTCATGAGTTCAGGCCCCGTGTTGGACTCTGTGCTGACACCTGAGAGCCTGGAGCCTGCTTCCGATTCTTTGTCTCCCTCTCTCTCTGTTCCTACCCCACTCACACTTTGTCTCTCTCTCTCTCAATAATAAAAGAGATTAAAAAAATTTTTAATAGATTCAGATTTATAGAAAAAGTGACCCAAAAGTAGAGTGTTTCCAAATGCTCCCTCTCCCCACCCACCCCCGGTTTCCCCTATACGCTTTGCATCTGTGTGGTATGTTGTTTTAATTCAGTAACTGATATCGATACCTTATTATTTAAGTCTGTAGTGCACATTAGGCTCACACTTTGTGTTGCCCGGTTCTGTGGGTTTTGGCAGATGCATGTTGTCGCGTATCCACCATTCCAGTACAGGGGTCTCACAGGACACCTTGCAGATTTTGCATCTTAGTAAATGGCCCGATTATCTAGTTGTACAAGCTGGACAACTAAAGGTCTTTTGATACCAAACCAGGACTTGGTAACCAAGTCCCTATGTGTCTTAGTCCATTCAGGCTGCTATAGCGGAATGCCATAGATCAGGTCATGTGAACAACAGACATTTATTTCTCAGAGTTTTAGAGGCTGGGAAGTCAAGACCAAAGCCCCATCAGATTCGCCGTCTGGTGAGGACCTGCCTCCTAGTTCATAGACGGTGTGTTCTCACTGTGTCCTCACTGCGGAAGTCGTGCAGGAGTTCTCCGGGCTTCCTAATGGGCACAAGTTGCAAATCTCATTTCTGCGACGCTTGGGTGTCTCAGTCAGTTAAGCATCCAACTCTCGATTTCGGCTCAGGTCATGGTCTCATGATTCGTGGGAATGAGCCCCATGTCGGGATCTGTGCTGACAGTGTGGAGTCTGCTTCAGATCCTCTCTCCACCCCTGCCCCCACCCCTCTTCCACTCACGCACCCAAGCTTACTCACTTTCTCTCTGAAGATAAAGAAATGAACATTAGAAAAGAAAACCACGACAAATCCCATTCATGAGGGCTCTACCTTCATGACCTACTCATCTCCAAAAGACTCCCCCCACCAGCCCCGCTTCTTATAGCATCACGTATGACTTTGGGGAGAGTCTCTAGCACCATCCATTTTCCCTCCTCCAGGATTGCTAAGTATGGCAGTGCAGGCAGTATACTGCCCAACTCCAGGAGACACTGCTGACATGGACCTCAATCCCGTGAGACTTGTCTACCGCCGTGGCACCACTATATAGCAAGCTGTTGTCACATGTGACCTCTTTTTTTTTTTTT
>NW_024080904.1:2267433-2268269 GCF_003009895.1 Hyaena hyaena | reverse complement strand
ATCATCAAGACAGTATGGTATTGGCACAAAAACAGACACATAGACCAATGGAATAGAATTGAGAACTCAGAATTGGACCCAAAAGTATACAGCCAACTAATCTTTGACAAAACAGGGAAGAGTATCCAATCGAAAAAAGACAGCCTCTTTAACAGATGGTGTTGGGAGAACTGGACAGTAACATGCAGAAGAAGAAATATTTTCTCAAACCATACACAAAAATAAACTCAAAATGGATTAAGGACCTGAACGTGAGACAGGAAACCATCAAAACCCTAGAGGAGAAAGCAGGAAACAACCTCCTTGACCTCCACTGCAGCAATTTGTTACTGGACACATCACCAAAAGCAAGGGAATCAAGAGCAAAAATATACTGTTGGGACCTCATCAAGTTTAAAAGCTTCTGCACAGCAAAGGAAACAATCCATAAAACTAATAGGCAACCGACGGAATGGGAAAAGATAGTTGCAAATGACATATCAGATAAAGGGTTAATATCCAAAATCTATAAGGAACTCACCAAACTCCACACCTTAAAAACAAACAACCTAGTGAAGAAATGGACAGAAGACATGAACAGACACTTCTCCAAAGAGGACATCCAGATGGCCAACAGACACATGAAACGATGATCAGCATCCCTCCTCATCAGGGAAATACAAATCAAAACCACACTGAGATACCACCTCATGCCAGTCAGAGTGGCTAAAATGAGCAAATTAGAAGACTCTAGATGCTGGCAAGGATGTGGAGAAACGGGTACCCTCTTACACTGTTGGCGGGAATGTAAACTGGTACAGCCCCTCTGGAAAACAGTGTGGAGGTTCCTCAGGAAA
>NW_024080904.1:2249878-2264512 GCF_003009895.1 Hyaena hyaena | reverse complement strand
CAACTGACAGAATGGGAAAAGATAGTTGCAAATGACATATCAGATAAAGGGTTAATATCCAAAATCTATAAGGAACTCACCAAACTCCACACCTTAAAAACAAACAACCTAGTGAAGAAATGGACAGAAGACATGAACAGACACTTCTCCAAAGAGGACATCCAGATGGCCAACAGACACATGAAACGATGATCAGCATCCCTCCTCATCAGGGAAATACAAATCAAAACCACACTGAGATACCACCTCACGCCAGTCAGAGTGGCTAAAATGAGCAAATTAGAAGACTCTAGATGCTGGCAAGGATGTGGAGAAACGGGCACCCTCCTACACTGTTGGCGGGAATGTAAACTGGTACAGCCCCTCTGGAAAACAGTGTGGAGGTTCCTCAGGAAACTAACAATAGAACTCCCCTATGACCCAGCAATAGCACTGCTAGGAATTTACCCAAGGGATATAGGAATGCTGATGTATAGGAGCACATGTACCCCAATGTTCATAGCAGCACTCTCAACAATAGCCAAACATGGAAAGTGCCTAAGTGTCCATCAACAGACGAATGGATCAAGAAGATGTGGCTTATCTATACAATGGAATACTGCATGGCAATGAGAAAGAATGAAATCTGGCCATGTGTAGCAACATGGATGGACCTTGTGGGTGTTATGCTTAGCGAAATAAGTCAGGCAGAAAAGGGCAAATACCATATGTTTGCACGTATAGGAGGATTAGGAGGAACTTAACGGAGGACCATGGGGGAGAAGAAGAGGGGAAATAGTAGGGGAGAGGGAGGGAGGCAAACCATGAGAGACTCTTGAATGCTGAGAACAAACTGAGGACTGATGGGTGTTGGGGAGGGAGGGGGGAGATGGGCATGGAGGATGGCACTTGTGGGGATGAGCACTGGGTGTTATATGGAAACCAACTTGACAATAAACTACTTGTGAAAAAAAAAAGCCATTTTGGAAAATTCAGAAATCCACTAAAGAAAATTTCATTTGAATCAAAACTACTTCTTACAATTTCCTATCTCTAGTTCTGGGTCTCAGAGCTTGATAATGCACTCAGAGCTTGATAACGTCTTTGGGCTTTTGAACCAATTAAAGAAACTTGTTCCTCTCCACTAACTATGGCTAAGCAACGAAGCCTGCTGTCTAGTTGGGAACATAATTGGAATTTTTAATTTCTTGTCAGCCACAGCCCACACCAAATTTCCCCAGAATTTTCTGGAGGCAAAAGGCTAACACAGGAAGAAAACCATGGAATTCAACTGGAAACCATACAAATCTCCTCATTTTTAGCTTCATTTCAGACAAACCTCAGTCAAGGAGACCCAGATCACAAAGCTATGGTGTGATTTTTGTATGTCTGCCAAAACAGGGACAATGATGAGGAAGAAGAGTTTTGATAGAAAAGAGACAGTGTGGAGGACTTTTTTTCAACTTAGAGAAATGGGATTCCTAGACCAAGATCTATTAGTGTATAATTTATAGAAAGATGCTAAATTAAAGCTGATAAAGGGAAGTGGGAGGGTAACAAACAAAAGAATCTTTAATTATTGATGTTTTCTTTGGGTAATGGAAAAAAAAATCTCTGTCTGCCACACCATAATTTATATTTCCAGTAAATGCTGTAGGAATGGACTTGGGCCAGGAGGGAAGCACAGGTATTATACATTCAACCTGATCTAAAAAGTTGGTATGGAACTGTTGCAGATTTAAGAAAAGATTATAATATCAGATCTCCTGGTTGGTGTTTGTTTGTTAAGAGTAGAGGCTTGCATTAGATTACCCTCTTATTGAATGAAATGCACTCATGGTGTTGTGAATTGCCCACTGTGCCATAATTTGCTAGTGTTACTGATACGTTCTCCTTAACACTTCCCAGCTTCCTTTGCACTGGGGTGGACCATCTGACTCATTCTGACCAATAAAACAGGAGTGAAAGTGATGTGGTCGCTGTCAAGGGAAATGGCCAAGTCTCAAGTGTGCCTCCCTTCAGCCCATCATCCCTGCAGTCGGAAGGAGAGGCTTTGTGTTGGCAGAAACATAGGATGGAAAGGGTCAGGATTCCTGAATCAGTGTGGCGGGGAGAACCATCTAAGAGAGCCACCATGCCTACAGCAGACTCTTAGAGGAAATGAGAAATACATTTTCTAAAAAAAAAAAAAAAACAGTTACAAAGATGTGTGGATTGTATAGGCATATAGGCGCTAATGATGAATACAGGTTGGCTAAATGCATCCTCCTCATTTTCTTGCACCTACAGCCCTGATATTTATGGATGTCACCCCTCCCCCAAAGGCTTAGGGAGCGTGATCCTCTCTCTTGGTCAAGAAGAAAATCCTTATTGGTCTTTTTTTTATCCATTCCGTTTGCCAGTGATTGGTTTGGGGTGGATGTGAGACCAGATTGTGAAGCTTTTGGGGGGCCTCTGAAAAGGTTTTTCTTATTCCTAAGAAGGAGAAACAAATTGAGATTTTTCCTTTCTGATTAGAGATAAAGAGCCGGGGGGAAGGGTAATGTAGCAAAGCAACCTAAGGTGGTTTGCTTACTAACACATCAGGTCATTTTCTAAGACACCTGGGTGGCTTGGTCAGTTAAGCATCTAACTCTTGATTTTAGCTCAGGTCATGATCTCATGGTTGGTGGGATGGAGCCCCATGTCCAACTCTGCAATGGCAGTGTGGAGCCTGCTTGGAATTCTCTCTCTCCCTCTCTCTCTCAAAACAAACAAACAAACAAACACTAAAAAAAAAAAAAGTCAGTTCATTTTCCCTCTAGTGAAATGTTTAGTACTAAGTAGAGTTGATTGGGGGCCCAGAACTGAGGACAGGAGGAGAAGGGTGAAAGAGGAGGTCCCAGAAGCACTGTGGTGGGCAAGGGCAGAGACATAGCTCTGAGGAGGGTAATGGCCTATGACCTCTCAGAATAGTGATATCTGCCCCTGACTTGAAGTGACTGCAGGGGTGATCATGACCTTCTGTTATTGAAGATTCCTGTGCACTCAATACACTTGTATGGGTGGAGCTTGGGCAATGGAAGAGGAAAAGACCAGAATAAGCAAATGAGAAGTGGTGATGAGGTGGCCCGAGCCATGGAGCAGAAGCTGGGAACAGGAATAAAAAGCAAAAGGTGGAAAGAACTAAATTCTGGGCAAGTAAGCACCCTACAGACCTGCAGTCTTCAAAAGCAGGCCAGTTGGAGAACAAAGTATTCCATTTGAATGTTAACAACAATAAAGGAGAATGGAAAGCACTATAGATAAGTGGGGAAAAAAACCCACATGTTTTGTGTCAGACAGTTTGAAATCATGGCTGTGGCATTTACAGGTTTTGTTTCATTTAGCAATTTATTTCACTTTTTGAGTCTCAGAGAAATCTTAGTCATTGTATTTCTATCACTAAGCATACTTTTTAAAAACTTTTCAGCATACTTTGTACCACACATATTTGCAAAGTCTTGTCTAGAACTCAGAAGATCCACATCTTGACATTTGCTCTGCAACATTCAGATGTTTGCATTAAGTTATCTCATGTGTAAAATGAGGCGGAACCAGGTTATTTGGAGGAACAAAGGTGACACCCATCTGGTACGCCCTATTAAAACATGCAGAGAAACTTACTGAAATCACAGTACCAATTCAATCTGAGCACTCTTGCTTTGCATGAAGAAATGTACGGCTACTTCTTCTTCTTCTTCTTTTTTTTTTACAGACACATTTGACTGTCGTTTAGATATGTGACAAAGTCAACTGTAGTTCCCAGCAAAACCTGGAGCGTTTTCATTTGGCCTTGTATGTGGACTGGGTTTGGGACCTCAGGAGCTACGAAACATCATTGTTGGAAACTCTGAGAATGCCCTGTCACCCACACAGCTTTGCCCTTTCTGGCTTTTCAGCCTTCCGCCCACCAGCCCCATCTGGCCGAAGCTTTGGTCAGTGTGGGAGAAGAGAAAGGAATCTGTTCGGCTGAGTCATGACCCAGGCCTAGCATATGGTACAAAACCAATTAAGGGCCTCTTGTCTGTGGCCTGAATCCAGGACACAGTGGCATTGAGGGAGGTGAAACCCCGGGTTCATTTCTCCTGGCGGCCCCTGTGCCCTGGAAGCCAATGGCTTGGAGTTCCTGCTGGTCACAGAAGATGAATAGGGTAAGCAGACAAGGGGGCTGATTGCTTCCACTTCACCCCTGCTCCCTCCCCCAGATATGTTCTCTGGCCAAACCAAATTCAAGAGCTCCCAGAAGACCCAGACTCCCCAAAGCCAAGAGCAACTCCCACCTCCCTGCCGCCACTTACTGTCCCCAAAGGCCTATCCAGAAGATCTGGTCAGGAAGCCTAAAAATAGTTGAGTGTGTGGTGACAAGCCTTGCGCATTTGCTTTGTAAAAATATTCTGAGCAGGGAAATAAACCTTTCAGCAGCTTATTTTTCCACTGCTCTGGAGAGCAGCTCCCACTTTCTGCTGCCGTAAGCACTTCCAGTACCTTGTGGGTGGGGGTGGAGGTGGATGGAGGGGAAGGGCAGAACCAGCTCAGGACCTGAGGGGGGTTACTCCATGAGAGAAGAAGTATCTTGTCAGAAAACCAGGTGTACCATGATCAATGACTTCTAGGATCCAGAGGGCCATGGTCCAGGCAATGTAACATTTCTGCATATTCTGAATATAGGAGAAAATGTGATCCCCAACTCCTGAGTTCTGGCATACATGGCTCTTCAGGATCTAGCTCTGCTCACCCTTCCAGGCATAATTAGGTTCATCAAATGGAAGTGTTAGCAGTTGCCCCATCACATCATGATGCTTCATGCTTTCATACCTTCTCATACTCTGCTTTTTCTGCTCAGAAGCTCCTTTCCAGCTCTGGACCCTCACTACCACCCCCGACCCCTGTCCAACCTATTCCATTATTAAAATCCAGCCTGGAGTTTGCCTTTTCCTTGAAGTCTCTCCTGACGCTCCTCACAGAATATCACTGTATTTCCTAAGCAACAATTCTGCCATCCTTGCATTGATCACATGATGGAGTATTCTCTCACAGGGTTTGTGTTTTATTCATCTTGATGTTTTTGTAGCGTCACATGGGATCTGGCAACAGTGAGTGCTGTGAAACAGGTTAATTGAAGAAGTTAAAGACCATAATATTTCTGCCAAAGAGAAGAAAGAGATTGAACTGCCATTTTTCAGGGAGCTTGGATAAATCTGGGATCCTGTGGGGTTGAGAATTTATGAAAAGCTTGTCTACTTCTTCCAAGTGGGCATTTGCCTCAGTAAATCACTTTGTTACTTGTCACAAATAACACAGTAAAGGACTCTGAAAACCTATGAGTTGACAGAGAAACTTAACATCATCTTTTTCCTTTCCAGCACTCCCTTGAGTTAAGATTCTATGGTCTTATTTTTATAGGTGAGAAAACAGTTTCCACCCAAAGGGGCAGGAGAAGAGCAGAGAGGAGCTTGGCCTCAACTCAGACTGCCCATTTCCAAGAATTTTCTCTTTCCACAAATGGCCTCAAAGTACTGAAAACAGGAAAAAAAAAAAAAGTACAAAATTTCTGATAGTTTATTATTATTATTTACAGAAAATATAAAATCCATCAAAGATTTTTGTTCACCTAAATGCAAGAAATTCACTGATGGACCACACACAGGGCAGCAGAGAATAGGATATGTCCTCACCTGGAACCCTAACTCAGCAGTATGCCTATCCGTCTTGGTGCGATGGTGGTCCATTGGTGCCACTATCAAGAGGTGGGGCAGTATGATCATCAGAGTTCAGGCTCTGCAGCCCAGTTGTCTAGGCTCAAATTCCAGTTCCCCCCGGCTGTTACTCTCCATGAAGTCTAATACATGTTACTCAAATCTCTCTGTGCATTAGTTTCTTCACCTTTTATTTTTTTTATGCATATTTATTGAGAGACGGAGAGTGAGTGGGGAGAGGAAGAGAGACACACACAGAATCTGAAGCAGGCTCCAGGCTCCGAGCTGTCAGCACAGAGCCCAATGCGGGGGTTGAACCACAAGATCATGACCTGAGTTGAAGTCAGATGCTTAACTGAGTCACCCAGCTGCCCTAGTTTGTTCATCTTCAAATTGATGGTAGCAATTAGACCTGAGTAACATATAAAATATTACATGATCAGTGTGACCTCTTATGCATCAGATATCATCCTGAAACCATCAGATTCTTTATCTTTCATCCTAATAACAGCCCATTCAGGTATTACTACCTCTGTTTTATCTATGTAGGTATTTTTCTCAGAAGGTGTTCTGGACTTTATTTTTTTTTAATATTTTTATTTATTTCTAGGAGAGAGAGAGAGACAGCATGAGCAGGGGAGGGTCAGAGAGAGAGGGAGACACAGACTCTGAAATAGGCTCCAGGCTCTGAGCTGGCAGTCAGCACAGAGCCCGACGCGGGGCTCGAACCCACGAACCGCGAGATCATGACCTAAGCGAAAGTCGGATGCTTAACCGACTAAGCCACCCAGGCACCCCTGGATTTTAAGTCCTAATATTTCTGAATTTAAAATTCTAGGTATATTGTTTCTGTGTCTCTAAAACTCCTGGAAACTGTGCTCCTTTGAGAATGTGCTAGAGGGAGTCATGTGGCCTAGATCTATGGGGATCCAGACAAAGCTGGGATACCCTGAGTTCTTGTCAGCTTCTCAAAACAGAGTTGATGCTGAAGGTTCTGTAGGTGGCATGGGTGTAGCATGGATAAATACCCAGAGGCTTGGGAGGCACAGTGAAAATATTTGGAGCTGGCAAGTCTGGTCAATTAATATGTGCTTGTGAGGCATTTTCAAAGCTGAAGGATCTTTTGTAAGTGCCAAGTGATATTAATTATTAGTATGAGGGCAGGTCCTGCCAGCAGAGTAAGAGATGCCTAAATTTACATGTGTGCATGTGAATCATCTTCTGGGATGGTGTGCGTGCCTCCCCTCTAGTCATGAGGGTAAAATCCAGTAAATGGGTGCCCTTAGGGAGTGAGGCAATAAAGCCTGCACCTCTCCTTTGCACCGTGTAGATATCTGGTCTTGCAGGAGAGAGCTGTTCTCAGTCTTGCTAGAGTCCTGCTTAGGAGGTAAAGGTATTATTGGGGCCACCCATAGGAAATGAGTATGCCAGGGCTTAGAGTCTGGGATGGATTGGGCAAAGTGGGAGAAACATGGTTTGTGCTTTGCCAAAGGGTAAAGCAGAGCCATAAATGGGAGAAAAATGAACCCTGAGCTCAGAGACGGAAACGATATACAACCTGTCAGGAAGTAGAGTCCAGTGTAGGTCTGGAAAGTGGTTCAGAAGGGAGTGATGAATGGTGTGAGGGCCTGGCAGCTCTTTGAGCACTGGATGCCTTCTGCTTGGTGTAGGGTGACCTGGTCTCTTTAAAGCTCTCAGGAGGGTCAGATGAACCTAAAATCTTCTGTGCCTTCTCCAGGTGGCTCTCACTTTATATCTCAGGTATATTTCTAATTTTTTTTTTTTTTTTGGTTGGGGAGAGTGGGTAGAGTCTAATTTTGAAGGGGGACAATGTAAATTTGAATTTCATAAGTGAGCTCTCGTGGCTGTGAGCCAAGCATTTCTCTTCTTTTGTAGTCAGTTCCAGATCTGGACAATGAGGAACAGGCTCAAAATGTTGCCTAGATATTCTTCCACAGTCAACTTTCCATAATATAGAGAAACAGAAGTTCCCTCTTTTTGCTAATTCTGTAGAACTTAAGGGTATTTCTGAGATTCCCTGTGGGCCAGTTTAGTCAAGTGGGGTACCTAGAGAACAGGGCTGTGTTCAAAAGAACAGCTCTGTTTTAGGGGTTCATTAAAGTTTCATAAGCTATCTTTTAGGAAGAAATGCTGCATACATATGCATTTGTTTATGTGTATGGTTTATTCCTTTTGTGGGATTTGCTTTGGGTGAGCTTAATTCTTTAAAATAAATGTATGGCAGGTTATATAGATAACTGTTGCAATGTGAGTAATAATCTCCACTTACTGTTTTGGAATATCAAAATTTGTTAATAATAATTCCACTTTATATCTATGGAGTATGTTAGAGTTTATAAAAGCTAGTTGTTTGCATGATCTTAATGGGTCTTAAAACCACCTATGAACTAGACCTTTTCTTCTTCTTATTATTTTTAATAGCTTCATTGTTTTTTCAATTGTAAAGTGAATATGTATATAGCAGGGTGCCGTGTTAAATATAAAACTTTTTGTTTTCTTCTGGTAAAAAAAAAAAAAAAAAAAAAGAAGAAGAAGAAGAAGAAGCTACCATGGTCATTCTTGGAAGAATGACTCACTTTTGAGACAAGGCTGTGACTCTTTTTCCCAAAATGGAAGGAGAGGTCTGCCACCAGAGGCAATGGTGCTCCTTGATAGGAAAAAATGAGCTTGGCAAATCTTGTTCTCCTCTGTTATTGTGATCTGGATTGTCTCAAAGAGTTCAGGGAAGGAAGGGAAATGATCACTTTTATTTCTGGGTATTTATCTGAGAGAAACAAACGAGACTCCTGTGAGAAGTTGCAGAATAGAGAAGAAGATTGCATAACTAGTGAGCAGATGACTGAGCCGCTACTTTGGACACAGCACACCTGGAAGAGTTTGGCACTTGGCTCCAGATGAAAAAACAGAGCTTGGAGATCTCTGGGCCTGAAAACCTAAAGACATTACAGCTACAGGCTTGGGGCTAAGGAAGTGGAAGCTTTATCCTTTGAAGAAGTAAATGAGTGACCCATACAAGAGATCCAAATTAGCAGGGAACCAGTGACATTTTCATAACTCTATAGCAAGCATTAGCAAATGTCTTTTGTAAAGGTCCAAATAAGGTTTGGGGATTGGTGGGCCACATGGTTTCTGTGGTATTTATTCAACTCTGCTCTTGTAACATACAAGCAGCCACAGGTGATATGTAACAGAACAGGCAGGTGGCTGTGTTCTAAAAAACTTGACAAGAATAGGTCAGATTAGCCTATGAACCACAGTTTGATGATCTTTGCCTTAAGAAAGTTCCAGAGGTAGAATTATTAAGTTAAAGTGTACATACTTTCCTATATTTTTCTAGGTGTTATCAAGTCACTGCCCAGAAGGGTTGCACCAAATCCTTACAACTCATGCATGAAAGAATTATTTCCCTCTATGATCCTCTGTTCTCAGTTTTTGTATTTTTTATTTATTTATTTATTTTTTAATATAGTTTTTAAAATGTTTTATTTATTTCTAGGAGAGAGAGAGTGAGACACCATGAGCAGGGGAGGGTCAGACAGAGGGAGTCACACACTGAAACAGGCTCCAGGCTCTGAGCTGGCAGTCAGCACAGAGCCCGACGCGGGGCTCGAACCCATGAACCACGAGATCATGACTTAAGCGAAAGTCGGATGCTTAACCGACTAAGCCACCCAGGCGCCCCAGTTTTTTTATTTTTTAAAAGAACCAAGAAGGAAAAAGTTAATTTCCTTTTCTCACTGAAGGTCATAAGGCAAGGAACTGACAAATTTATGACTAGAAGCTGTGATTTAAATTATATTAATATATTGAGTATGGAGAATTTCTGCTACATGTTAACTTGCTATGTGTGGGGAGGATACCAACAGCAGAAAAGGGAGAGACTATAAAGAACCATTTGAATTACAGATGAAAATAATCATTGCCCAATGCAAACTGGTGCAGCCACTGTGGAAAACAGTATGAAAATTCTTCAAAAAGTTAAAAATAGAACTACCCTATAATCCAGCACACTACTATATATTTACCCAAATAATACAAAAACACTAATTCAAAAGGATACACACACCCCTATGTTTACAGCAACATCATTTACCATAGCCAAAACCATGGAAGCATCCCAAGTGTCCATAAATTGATGAATGGATAAAGAAGATGTGGTATACATAATGGAGTATTATTCAACCATAAAAAAGAATGAATCTTGTCATTTGCAATAACATGGATGGAGTATCATGCTAAGTGAAGTCAGTCAGAGAAAGATAAATATCATATGATTTCACTTATAAGTGGAATTTAAGAAACAAAACAAATAAGCAAAGGGAAAAAATAAGACAGAGAGAGAGAGAGAAAGACAAAGCAAGAAACAGATGCTTGATTATAAAGAACAAATTGTTGGTTACCAGAGAGGAGAGGAGAATGGGTGAAGAGGTGATGGGGATTAAGGAGTATACTTGTTGTGATGAGCACTGGGTGTTATATGGAAGTGCTGAACCACTATGTTTTAAACCTGAAACTAATATAACACTGTATCTTAACTAATCAGAATGAAAATAAAAACCTTAAAATAAAAAAAAATTATTAAAGCAAAGAAAAGAAAATAACCTTTTCCTTCTTTATCACTGAACGGGTACATAGCTTAAGTTAAGTTACTCTCAGAAGCTGAGCTGCTTAGGATCCTCATTACCAATTATCTATGTAAGCTAATCTCTGCAAGAGAAATGTACTGGCTTGAACTCCCTCGTCCCCTCCCTCTACACATACCTGCCCAATAGGACCTAGGCACCAGAGAGAAGAAAACCCATTGGAGCTTTAGGCTAAATCTTTTGGAAACCTCTAGGGTGGATGATATGTTGGCTCACCTATTGAGGTTATCTTTCATTTTCTGGTTTTGCCTATGACCAGACATATACTAGTCAGAAAGGTGTGATACCACCTGGTAATGTACACTCTTTGAAGACATACAGATTTGATTTGAATCTTAGCTCTGCTCTACAGTGGCTACGTAGTCCTAGGTATATTTTCCCTGAGCCCATTTCTTTAAATGTAAAATGAACACAGTAACATTTTCCTCTTAAGATGTTTGTAAGGATTCAATAATCACATATATGTAGGGTGTCTAGTCAAATGGGAGGTATTATTTGTCCAATTCCAGCACATTGCTCATAAACCTACAATCTAGTTTATAGAACATTGGGAGCTAGGAAGAGCAGAAGATCTGATTGTACTGATTAGTTCAGTGGCCAAGGATTGGCTGGGTTACTGGAGCTTCTCAAATCACATTTCATTGGAAACAACCTGCATGAGGAGTTATGAAAAATTAGATCCATGGGTGCCTCAATGGCTCAGTTGGTTAAGCATCCAACTCTTGATTTTGGCTCAGGTCATGATCCATGGTTCATGAGTTTGAGCCCTGGGTTGGGTTCTGAGCTGACAGCACAGACCCTGCTTGGGATTGTCTCTTTCCCTCTCTCTCTATCCCCTCTTGCTCACTCTGCCTCTCTCTCGAAATAAATAAATAAACTTAAAACAAATAGGTCCATCAACTTATTTCAGGAGAATATGATTTGATCAAACAAATACTTTTAAGTCTCCACAATGCCAGGTCATGTGTTTCATTCTTAGAATATAAAAATGAACCAGGAATTAACTCTGATGCTAGGGAGCCTCACACCATAGAAAGAAATGTAAACAATTAATATTAAACATTTGTAATATAATCTGATAATCCCCTGGTAAAATATTTAGTGAGGGAAATCACAGAATGCTATAGAGGTAATGAGAAAAAATCAGACGGATGGGATTGAGGAAGACGTCTCATAGAGGACATAAAGTTTAAGTCTCAGAGAATAAAGATTTGGTGTGTGTGTGTGTGTGTGAGTGTGTGTGTGTGTGTGAGAGAGAGAGAGAGAGAGAGTGTTAACACATTCAACAGAGGGAATTCATGGCACATAAAGGGAATGAAATTGGAGTTTTGTGTGCCAGGAGATGTGAGGTGGTAGTTGGAGAATAGCAAAAAATGAGGTTAATTATGAAAGGCTGGCAAAGTCTTAGAATCTTAATTCTCTGGAAGACATTGAAAGATAAGGGATCAACAAGATCAGATTCATACTTTAATGCTTTACAAAGATCCTCTTTGGCTTCAGTACAGAATGGATAAGGTGGGAAAACCAGAGGCCAAGACACCAGTTAGGGGGCTATTGCAGTAGTTTGTGTGAGAGATGGTTGTGGGGCAGTACATGGGAAAGGGGTAAGGGACCTATACAGTCAATATTAATTAGGAAAACTGGAAATATTGGGCCTGAGTTTCATGTGGAGGGTGAAAGAGAATGATTCTAATTTCCAAGAGTCTGATTCGGGTTCTAGGTGGTTGGTGGGACCACTCCTTGAGACCGGAAGTATAGAGAAGGTAGAGGTGATAGGTTTAGACAGAGTAGAGACTTCAGCCAGGAACCTCTGGTTTCTGACCCACACTGCCATTGAGGATGGGCAAATCATTCTCCCTCTTTAGCTTTAGCTTCTCCAGTTGTATAATGAGGGTATCAGATTCAAGAGTAGTTTCCCAGCATGCATCTATAATTCAGTAGGTCTGGTGTGTACTCTAGGAATCAGTATTTCCACAAATTTTTCCTGCTATTCTGCAGGTTTGAGGACCTATGGATCAGAAGATCCCTGAGGATTCTTATAGCGTAAACATCTCAGAATGTGCTTTTTGCCCAGTACTCTCCCCTTCCTGCTGACTGTGCAGATATAAGCTGGCATTGACATCCAGATTGGCCTCCAGTCACTACATTCCAGCAACCACAGGAGCCTCACTACTGCTCCAAACCCCTCCTACCACCCACCACACAGGTTGGGCAAGCAGAAGAAGCCAAGATGATTGCCCCTTACAAAACTGGCACTGAGGCCAACTCCCTGCCATGTTTTTTTAAGGGCATATCATTAATCTTCCTCCAGGGTACTCTGTAATGAATTGCTTCTGTGGTTCATGGAGATGAAGGATTGGTTATTTTTTTCCAAGTATGGTGGTGGTCAATGAAAGAAAGAAAAAAAAACCTCAACCTTCCTTAAACTCAAAGTTTTAGTAGACAGAACACATCCAAAAATTGAGTTTTATTCTTCTAGCTATGCTCAGAGGACACATTCTCTACCCTCTCTCCTGGCGTTTTCACTGATCCCACTTCCTGCTACAGATGAGCTCAGCAGACACTGCATGTGGACACATGAGGAAAAATAATCCAACACATTCGAAAAATTCATCAGGGCTTGGCCGTCAACAGGGAGGCTTTAAGTGTTACTTCTTGCAACTTGCAAACATTAATTGCACTGAGACCTCCAGGCTGGACCAAGAAGGGGATTCCCTTACATCACAAATGAGAACCTTTGGCTGAAGTGAGGCAGTACAGGTCTTTCCCTCACTGCAAGGCTGTGATCAATTCTTGGCCCCCAAATCCAAAAGGGATGTGGGGATCTCGTGGGAACTGCAAAGGCCTGGAATATAAGATGTATATGAAAAGATAAAAGGCAGCAGACTTTTTCAGCCTGAAGGGGACTATAAGATGGCTTAATTACAGCCTCCCAGTACATAGAGGGTTCTTATATCCTGGATGAGGTAAGCCCACTACTGGATCCCAAACTGTTCTGCAACAGAGACCGCGTCTTACTTATTTTTTATTCTTTCCGTGATGTCTGGTTCGAAGCTGTGAATGAAGTGGTGGCTAAGTAAGCTGATTCAGCATGTGTATTCCCAGGTCTCCTTACAAAGCTACACTTTGGGGTCATTCAAACCTAGGTTTGGACTCCGCCAGCCATACCAATTACAAACTAACTTTGGCTAAAACAACCTAATTGTGTGTTGTGACTTTCTTACTTATAAAATGAGGTTAAAATACTGACCATATAGGTCTATTTTTGAGGATTAAAAGAGACAAAATGTACCTAAAATACCTATTAGAGAACCTGGTTAATTCATGAAATGTTTGTTGAAGGTCTGAAGAACATTCAGGTAGGCTACAGAAGACAGGTAAGTAGGGTGATTTGAGGTGGTGATTGACCTTGGACAGTGTTGGTATAAGCAGGTCAGGCAGACATACAAAGGGATCCCAGATAGAAGGAACAAGGTGACATCCCTGTAAGCCTTGGAAGAAACTTAGCTCTATGGCTTATGGCAACTTAGCACTGCAGCGGTGCACAAGCAGTGTGTGTGTGTGTGTGTGTGTGTGTGTGTGTGTGTGCACATGTGTATGTCTGTGTGATGCCTAAGGTCTACTGCTATGATGTAATTCCCTCTATCCTGGAAATACCCCGGGTTTCAATATATGTGAGAGGAGAACCAGCAGTGATTAAGTGCCTTCTATAATCTGAGAACAGAAAGAAAAATAAATCAGTCCCTTCCTCCTGCTGCTTACCTCCTAATAGCACAGATGCTCTGAAGTCCTCCCCCGCTATGATTGTTAGTATGTATTCACCATACAAATGATTTTTGAAAAAGGTATAGAACATTACAGATAAGGTTGGAGTCCCTTTTTACGCTATTATCATCCTTAGAGGCAATTCCCAGTATGAATTTGCAGCTTCTAATGTCTAAGTTTATTATGAAATGTATCCATATATAATACAGGTAGTTGCTATCTAAAATGGGGTTTTTCAAGAGCAAAAATAAACTGTTGGGACGTCATCAAGATTAAAAGCTTCTGCACAGCCAAGGAAACAACCCACAAAACTAATAGGCAACCAACGGAATGGGAAAAGATAGTTGCAAATGACATATCAGATAAAGGGTTAATATCCAAAATCTATAAGGAACTCACCAAACTACACGCCCGAAAAACAAACAACCCAGTGAAGAAATGGGCAGAAGACATGAACAGACACTTCTCCAAAGAGGACATCCAGATGGCCAACAGACACATGAAACGAT